>NC_054707.1:16990086-17147586 GCF_016097555.1 Gigantopelta aegis
CCCTGGGAACCGATGAGGCATGTAACCCATTTAATGAATTATTTTAAAATCATAAATACACTGGGTCTAATTAACGCAGCCTGTATAAATGTGTAAATGTGTGTAGGGAGCGGGATTTAATTCAGCCGGTTGAGCAGACGAGCAGCCCCGAGGTGCTTGCGTCGCAGGGTTTTTTCTCATTCCAACCAATGCACCACAACTGGTCAAAGGCCGTGGTATGTTCAATCCTGTGTGTGGGAAAGTGCTTATAAAAGATCCCTTGCTGCTATTGATTTTTTTTTCTTCACCATTGTATTAAAATAATTCCATTTTATAATTACGGTTTTGTAATAGGCATCTTGATTGGCTAAAATGCTATCACGTGATCTAAAAAAACCAACGTTTATTCTTCCATGAATGTGAAAACTGCAATTTTCGGTAAACAACGGAATCCGCGTTTCTATTTTTATCCTTAAGTTTGTCTGTACTGTGAGTGACGATAACAATTCAGGCTTTAAACGACTCCGGTTTTGAACTGAGACACATAATGTATATGACAGACCACAGAAACGAAGCTTCTATTAGAAGATATAGCAGAGAATGCTCAACAAATCAAAAGAGAGACATGAGCGCAGCTCTGTCACATTTGACAAAAACACCAAACCGACAACTTACACGCGCGAAAACACATACGCCTTCGTGCACAATTCCACGACCTCTCCTTTCCGAGAATAATATCACACAATCACAAACTTCCTCTGAAATCAACAAACACAGTAACATTGAAACCACTTTATCTCTTTCAAGTCCGTCTTCACATTCATTTTCACTAATACAACTTTTGACAACTGCAATTTTAACATAGTAGATAAATCTTCTAAATAATTTGACGCTCTCCCTCATGTTAATTAGTTCAAAATTCATAGAATTTTTTTTTTGCGTTATCAGTTGATGTTCTGTTATTTTAAATTTTATAACGTTTTATCCACATTTGATTCAGAAAATTAAAATTTATAAAACGTTATGTAAATCAATATAATGAATCGGAGATTTGACGGAAAAAACGAATGTAACTTTCTAAGGGAATTCCCTTATTTGTGTATCGATACAGTTGTAAATCATTGTGGAAAAGAGTTCGACTGGGTTTTTTAATATAGTTTTTCATAATGGCAATATTAATGCATTTGGAATTATAAGAAATGAACGCGCCTACGCCATTTATACAGTGTGTAAAAGGGTTTTGGTGTTTATCATCGCATGAACGTCAAAAATATAACGTTCAATTCTTAAATGAAATTTAATTTCTACAGTTTGATGGTGTTTTGTTAATATATATATATATATATATATATATATATATATATATATATATATATATTTATATTTATATTTATATTTAAATGTTTAGAGTTGGCATTAGTTTAAAACATGGCATGGCTTAGCACAGTATAGCATAACATAGCATAACATGGCATGGCATGGCATGGCTTGGCATAGCATAACATAACATGACATAACATGATATGACATGGTATGATATGACATGACACGGGATGACAACAATCAGATCGCTCTCAAGCGCTGCATCCAGGCAACATGAACCTTTAGATAAACGTCTAACATTCCACACAGTTAATTAATGCATGATACAATCTATACACTCTAATTAACATTAGGGTCCGCATCCATTATACCACCCTAAAACCTTTTTCATAACACAAAATGATTTTACGTCCATACTAAGGTTGGTCCGGAGAACAAGTAAAGTTTGTCGTAAATCTGGAAATCAACGCATGTGTGCCACGGTCAGGAGTAAATTTACGAGTGATTCGTGTTACACATTTAACATTTAATTATTGCTTTCTGACTACTGTGAGGTTAGAAGATCCAACCGATTGCTTCGAGTTACAAACCTCTAGGGGTTACTAGATGCCTGTATTTCATTTATGTGGACATCGACAAGCAAATAGTGTACATGCATTAATTGCGTAGTAAAAGTATTACACGCTAGTAGTACTAATATTGTGTGCCTTTCTTTTCGTTTGCAAATTAATGAATATCAGAAGTCATCAGTGTGGATTGTAGGTTGTTATTTCTAACTCCAATATGTAACAATAAGTTAGGTTTATGAAGGAATGAAGGAAATGTTGTATTTAACGACGCACTCAACATAGTTTATTTACGGTTATAATTATGGCGTCGGACATATGGTTAAGGACCACACAGCTATTGAGAGAAGTGGTAAACGCGTTCGCTAGATGCGCGGTCGGTCTGGGATCGATCCCCGTCGGTGGGCCCATTTGGCAATTTCTCGTTCCAGCCAGTGCACCACGTGGTATGTGCTATCCTGTATGAGGGTTGTTGCATATAAAAAATCCCTTGATACTAATGAGGAAATGTAGCGGGTTTCCTCTCTAAGACTATAGGTCAAAATTATTAAATGTTTGACATTCAGCAGCCGATGATTCATAAATCAACGTGTTCTAGTAGTGTCGTTAAATAAAATAAACTTCTGTATTGTGTTACAATACATTTGACATTTGTAAATAGTCAAGGATACCGATATATTGCGAGAAGCATTAATTGCATTACTGTCTGATCTGCCATTACCAAAGACACGTGTTTGGATGACAGCTGAACGAGGCACAATGGTCTCTACTGCTGGCATATAATAATGACGGACATTTATTATGTACGATGGCTCAACCTTTCAATCAAACAACGGAGTTTGCCGAAAGCGGAGTAATCCACTATACAAACGTATCGACAAATTACACACTCTCTCGGCGTGTACAACCATCCGCCCGGAGAAATGTACACTGGTAACCGTTGTAGGTTTCAGTGTACCAAATCAAATCCTATTGCCGATAATGTTAACGTTTATTAATAAAACTGGTATAAGCCGATAACACCCCCCCAAAAATAGGGGTCACATACCATTTAAGAGATTTGATGAATTTTTATATTAGCAACTCTCGTTTTTGCAGGAAAACGCAGGTCCATTTTTGGTAAACCATTATGAATTTCTACAATTCTAACATGTTTTTTTTTTTGGGGGGGGGGGGGGGGGGGGACTAAGTGTGTCAAAAAGCTAAAAAAAAAAAAAAAAAAAAAAAAAAAAAAAAAAAAAAAATAATAATCGTATTAATTAGATCTTCGGCCATTGGATGTATTCTGATTCTTTGAGGAAACCCGCTACATTTTTCCATCAGCAGAAAGGGATCCTTTATGTGCACTTCCCCACAGACAGGAGAGCACATACAACGATCTGTGATATACCAGTCGTGAAGCAATGGTTGGGACGAGACTAATTCGTCAAGGACAGTTGTGTTACTTCAGCAAAACAAAAACAATTACTGAATAGCTATCGGGAGAGTATGCTGTCTGAAGTTTACAATATTATAAAATATACTTATTTCATTTCATTTTAACTTATTTCCGTGCTTATACCCAATTAAGGTTCAAGCACACTGTCCTGGGAACACACCTTAGCTATCTAGGCTGTCTGTCCAGGACAGTGGGTTGGTTGTTAGTGGTTAGTGGACATAAGGCTGGTAGGTACAGGGTTCGCAGCACCGGTACTGACTCCCACCCAGAGCGAGTTTTAACTTCTCTGTGCGTAGGTGCAAGGCCTCTTCTTTCTCACTGTCCTAGACACACAGCCCAGATAGCTGAATAACTGGATATAAGAACGAAAAATAAGTTGAAATGAAAAATGTTAGTGGTTAGTGAGAGAGAAGATGTGTAGTGGTCTTACACCTACCCATTGAGTCATAACTCTTCCAGGCGTATATTTGTGTTAAGCAGGTTGAAATACCTGCTCATCATAACTCTTTCAGGCGTATATTTGTGTTAAGCAGGTTGAAATACCTGCTCATCATAACTCTTCCAGGCCTATATTTGTGTTAAGCAGGTTGAAATACCTGATAATCATAACTCTTCCAGGCCTTTATTTGTGTTTAGCAGGTTGATTGTGTTAAAATATTACGTATGAAAATGGCCATGTGATAATAACCGAATAATGATATTTGAACACTGCCTAACATCCTGATAAAATATTCAATTTTGATGTAATGAATTTCATCAAGAACCAGTTTTCATTTTATACTCAAACCAACAGGGAATAACACACATTTTATTTTTTTAAACTGGGGTGGCAAAGTAGAACGGTCGGATTAAAATGATCAATATCATATGTTTATTTAAGTTTAATTGTTCTGCACTATATTAGTTTGCCTGTGATAAAAAAGTCCTTTTATCCAATTTTCTAACCATCCATCCATCAATTAATAACAATGTGCGCTTATGCATACATATTACGGAGACAATATTAACAAATTGTTTGCAATATTCCCCTGCGATGGCAGCTTATGGCAAAATGTATTGATCGTAGAAAAACCCCCTCAAGCAATTATATAGGTCAAACAGTCGAAGGCAACCATGCTTCAAAATACACAGTAGTTTAACCTTTAACAGTACACGCAACCCTCAGCATACAACTGCATCCACAAAACAGCATTTCAACATCAAACGCGATTTTGAAAGACAACTCTTCAACCGTTGAACGCGCAACATTACGCTTCAACTTCAACATAACACTGGTCTTCAGCATCGGTATTTAAAAGTAAAGTTTGTTTTATTTAACGACGCCGCTAGAGCACATTGATTTTTTATCTTATCATCGGCTATTGGACGTCAAACATATGGTCATTCTGACACTGTTTTTAGAGGAAACCCGCTGTCGCCACATAGGCTACTCTTTTTACGACAGACAGCAAGGGATCTTTTATTTGCGCTTCCCACAGGCAGGATAGCACAAACCATGGCCTTTGTTGAACCAGTTATGGATCACTGGTGGGTACAAGTGGTTTACACCAACCCAATGAGCCTTGCGGAGCACTCACTCAGGGTTTGGAGTCGGTATCTCGATTAAAAATCCCATGCCTCGACTGGGATCCGAACCCAGTACCTACCAGCCTGTAGACCGATGGCCTGCCACGACGCCACCGAGGCCGGTACATCGGTATTTAATACACAACAATGCGACCATCCAGTCCTCTATTGGACTTAGACTTAGAACCTTTTTAACATGCCCGTATACCACTAATGTTTCAGGCATGCCCATCCCGGGTCCTGTCTTCTCTGGATAGCTTTCGCTCGATAGATACGTTTTGACACCTATCGTTGAAAGATAAATGGTATCTAAAGTAACCTGTGTAGTATTTTCGTTTTATTCCATACCAGAGTCGATAGTACAGGAGTGTTCGTGGGGTGGAGGAGCGATCTGTTTCAAATAAAACAATTCTGTAAATATTTCAGCACTGAGGGAGAGAAAGACAGAGACAGAGACAGAGACAGAGACAGACACACACACACACACACACACACACACACACACACACACACACACACACACACAGGCAGAAACACGCACAAAAACACACACACACACACACAACACACACACACACACACACATGCAGACACACACACACACACACACACACACACAGGCAGACACACACACACACACACACACACACAGGTATGGACAGACAGACCGTTAGACAGACAGACAGACCAATGGAGCAGGAAAACGCTTTCACGACCGATATTGGCGCTTCAAGTTAAACCTAATGAACATGTTCGGAGACCAACGAAATATATCGCGAACGTTATCCTTGCTCGTTGTTATTGAACGCAGACCTGGTTTTATCTTCAAAGCGGATTCTTTCTACTTTCGCTTTTAATTTTGCATTTGAAATAAGAACCCCCCCCCCCCCCCCCCCCCCCCCCCCCCCCCCCCCCACACACACACACACCTAAATTGTATAACGAATACCATATAACATAAAACCCCAACCATGTTCTTAGCCCACGCCTTCGGCGACACTTTTAGCAGAAGTATTGGACCTGCTTGTTTCCACTCGACCGTTTATTGGTTAAGTATTTGTGGCTGTAAGAAAAACAAAAAAGAAGAAGAAAGAAATTAAGAAAACAGTAGCTTTTATAAGAAAGCTCAAAGTAGCCGTAACTCATTTACAGTTATTCTAAAGACCATGTGGCTATGGGCGCTGACGCAAACTGCGTTGATTTGATGGGCATGTGAAGACGAGAGGAAACACCCCTGGGGCTACGCCCATTCCTCCATCTCAAAGCCACTTATGTAGATCAACCGTGTTTGATCTATACTGTCCAACAACGCCTGTCAATAATAGATAAATATGTCTTTGAAATCGATCACGCATTGACGTCTGCTCTTTTTGGACGCCAGTTCTACGTCAGCTTGAAGCGCGCGCACATTTACTTCAGAATTACCTCCAATTTCCTTTCCGTACCGGGGACAAAGAACCTGGCTCATTATGGAAACACACGTAAGACCTCGAATTGGAACGACAATTTCCTGAAGGGATTTTCAAACAGAAGACCGAAATATGTCCTGTAATATTTATCAATGCGCTCGGATCAATGCGCCGCGTTCCGGATGGCAGGGTGTCATACCTATGGCCACTTTGAAGTATGGGAATCTTTGTTCTTTACAGACTTCACTCTGGGATAAGCTGGTGACGTCAGAAATAGGGTGTTTTCATCAGAACGCCATGCATTTTTTGAATTAACAGGAAAAGAGAACGACAAAAACCAAAATAAAAACAACTCCAACAAAACAAACAAACAAAGAAAAAAACCTAGAAAAAACCCAACTGTCATATAAAAAGCCAAAAAAAAAGAAAAAAAAGAAATAAAAGCCAAACAAGTTTAAAAAGTCAACACAACAGCAGCAACAACAACAAAGTACGAAAACATACAAAAGAAAAAGAGACCAAAAGAAAAAAAAACCCTGACACCCCCCCCCACCCCCGAAACAAAACAAAAGACGCCCAGGTTGTCTCCCTTTGAAGACAGAATCTTTAAATTAACCGCGGAAGGAAGAAAAATGACGGCCGGCGCATTGTGATTAACAAACACGTACATCCAAGTGCTACGGCAATTTATAGTCTGTAATAAGTTCGATCTCCTCGTTAAAGTAAACGGCCGGGGTCAAGTGTTTGCAAATATTATGAGAAAGAAGTATATGTAGGAACAATCATGGATAGCGCTTATTTCGAGCCCTGGCGGAAGCTCTTATGACGAGCGTTCGATTTCGCGGACCAAGAATAGACGCAACGCTTCGTCTTGCCATGCAATTGTTGGCAGCAAAACGAAAACACAATTTCCTTAATTCGATTAACAAAGGAGAAGCGCTCCATTTCATTGACTAGTATTCTTAGAAATTTAACCGAAGTTCGCGTCAAGTCGGTAGTCAAACATCCTACGTTTTAGCGTTGGATCTAAATATTTACTTTTCACGCATGTTCCTTTCTGTCCATGGTGTGTGATGTTTATATGTTGAGTCATTGAATGCAATTCATTTTGCGTTTGTAGAATTCCAGATTTAAACTTTAAAAGAAACTGTTGTGTAGTGGAGCTGATGACGAAACAGGCTGGAGATATTGGCCAATGCTAATGCAGGTATGTCAAGGTGACACTGGGTTGTACGACTGTCGATAACAAAAGAAGCAATATTGTAATAAAAAGGTGACCTTGTGTGGGCGAAAAGAGAAAAGTACAAGCTGAACTATATAGAAGTTGGGGAATGCGAACAACAAGAAAAAAAAAAAAAAAAAAAAAAAAAAAAATTGACAACGGAAATGACACCCTATTAAAACAAATTTAATACCACTTTTGATTTTTTTTTTAAGTCTGCAAAACCTTTGACTTTTTGTTTACCTTAATCTTTATAATGAGTGCCAATTTGAAAGAGCTATAATTTGGGCTCAATGCAGTGCAGTTTGCAGTGCCGTAGCCACGAACTGAAAATTCAAAAGACAAATAAATCGAAGACAAACCTCGTTGGTAATTTAGTTTTTTCATGGTTACCTCGTCAAAGCGGCCATTACACATATTGAGATAGACTAAATAGTTTGAGGTGAACACGTTCATTTACTGTTGTTATTTGTTAGCTTTTTGGTTGCTTCGTCTTTCTTTTTTTTTCTTAAAGTATCGGCCAAGGTACTTGGAATTAATGAGTCTCAACACAAGGTACTGATTTTAGCGCCCTCGTGCGACGCTGTTTGGTGACGAAAACGCCTCCACTGCCGTCAGTCCATAACAAGAACATTGTTACATACTCATGTCAAATTTGACTGTGATACGATCATAAATAACGAACTTATGCCACTTTGTATTCAAGAGATAATTTCATGAATATTTCGCCTATGCGTTTCTTTTTTGACAGAGTAGGCATGTGGTCGTCACTATTCCAGTAGAAATGTATTAATAAAAATGTCATTAAATCTTCTTTTTTTGCATTGGCCTAGTTATAGATCCTCTGCAATTGTTGCGGCCTTCCGGTAGCTTTATTGACCCACGGCAACGCCTCTGGCCAATATAGCCACCGCTAGGGACCTATAACAAGGTCAGTATGAAAGTCCCTCATTTACGAGGTACTCTCGACTTACTAAATTCCAAAACCACATATGTAGCTCTCTACTTTTCTATTTCGCCGGACCGTTCAAAAATGCGCCTAATTTCCTTCACATAATGCGCACCATTTCTCTTTAGACTCGTCCTTCGGGACTCAACATTCCACAGCACCAAACCACCCCTCCGCCTGCTACCGATCACGGTCGGACTGCGGGTCTCCCTTGCACCTGCCAATGCAGGCGGTCCCCTTTTCACCCTCCCCACCCCTTTCCTGTCCTGGACGGAGGAACCGGCTGAGGCCGACATCTACGCCCAGGACAGGCGTTCGCTACAACAGCTTGTTCTGAATGTGCACGTTAAATTCTCTGACCTGACCTGACCTCAGCCCTCATTTAATTCATGTCCTGGAGAAGAGGAGCATGCCAAAGCCGACACCTGTGCCCATGACAGACGTGCGCTACAACAGCTTGCTCTGAATGTGCACATAAAACCCTATGACCTGACCTGACCTAATTTAATAACATAATTATAAATATAATAAATATTGGTTAAGCAACAATAAATATTTTGGATTTTATACATCGGTAATAAACACAACAACATGTCGCTTTATTTACACAGAACTGTTAGCGTAGAACGCCTCTTATGAACATCCAAGTAAAACGCTTTTTAGATTGTTCAAACACTTACACGACCACCTATATATTTTTGGAATCAAGCCTTTATATTTGGAACCGAAAACCAATAATCGATACTCTGAAAGACAATGGCATTGTGATGTAAGAAAGTTAGTTAATTTTATCATCGAGAGGGTGCAATGTAAGACACTTTCATCACGGAATATATCCGATGCGAAGATTTGGGGAGGCTGGCGACACGGCAACGCCCACACATTGGCGGCGGTGTGCACTTTAGGAATTGATTGAAACATTTCTTATTGCTTTTGAAAAACAAATGCATTAGGGACAAGTTTTCCAAATTACTAGACCTTCTCCATAATTCATACACATCACGACAGTAATATATTTATGCATTTTATATATGAACAAAAATGAATTTTGAGAGAGAGAGAGAGAGAGAGAGAGAGAGAGAGAGAGAGAGAGAGAGAGAGAGAGAGAGAGAGAGAGAGAGAGAGAGAGAGAGAAAGAACGAAAGGAAGGAAGGAAGGAAAGAAAGAAAGAAAGGAAAAAATCAATAATAGTTTTCTTATATACACCCGTTGGTGAAAACATCATGCGTTATTTTTGAAGTCATACGACTGGCTGCTCCTAGGTGATGACCAGGTCACCAGTGTCATACATCGAATGAAAAACAATACGGTAGAAATCAATTACACTGTGACGTATAGTTAACCTGACAATCATGTGTCTGTGACGCGTAAGTCAGCTACAAGTGCAACGGCTGTATATAACTTTTAGTCGAAAAAGATGTTAAATTTTGCACAATAACAAATTATTCTTTATTGTCCTCT
The DNA here is from genome assembly GCF_016097555.1 of Gigantopelta aegis. Lineage (NCBI taxonomy): Eukaryota > Metazoa > Mollusca > Gastropoda > Neomphalida > Peltospiridae > Gigantopelta > Gigantopelta aegis. Next base: position 17,000,000 of record NC_054707.1, read on the forward strand.
TTACTTAGAACACTTTTTACCAGTTAAAGGTTTTTGCAATGAATTACAGAAAATAAATCTTTGATTTTTATATAAGACAAAAGTGAAAATTGTTTTCGAGATGATTTCCACAACTCGATATAAGTCTTTACCAATATTGTGCCTCGCTCATATTTAGTAATAGTTCTATAAGAAACATGTTATGGACCCTCTTTCTTGTCTTGAACCCCCTATCGTAACATCCTGTATCCGCCCCTGAATCCGACCGGCCTCGGTGGCGTAGTGGTTAGGCCATCGGTCTACAGGCTGGTAAGTACTAGGTTCGGATCCCAGTCGAGGCATGGGATTTTTAATCCAGATACCGACTCCAAACCCTGAGTGAGTGCTCCACAAGGCTCAGTGGGTAGTGTAAACCACTTGCGCCGACCAGTGATCCATAACTGGTTCAACAAAGACCATGATTTGTGCTATCCTGCCTGTGGGAAGCGCAAATAAAAGATCCCTTGTTGCTAATCGGAAAGAGTAGCCCATGTAGTGGCGACAGCGGGTTTCCTCTCAAAATTTGTGTGATCCTTAACCATATGTCTGACGCCATATAACAGTAAATAAAATGTGTTGAGTGCGTCGTTAAATAAAACATTTCTTTCTTTCTTTCTTTCCGCCCCTGAATCCTGTTATTGTCTGTATATTCAAAGTATTTACTTTCTGTCAATCGTGTCCTCTAGATCTATTTCCACGTGGCCAATCTAATTAAAATTAGCTCCACTATTACATGTGGATCTAAAAACAGCCAGTTGGAGCTCATGTCCACCAATCAAAACCTTACTTGCAGAATCCTGCCAGTGATTTAAAACTAACAACACTGCGTAGTCCCCAATGTCCAGGTAACATTTCGTCTGTAAATAATAATTTAAATACTGACCAATCACACTTCGCCTTTTATAACGTTATTTGGGAGCATACAAATTCTAAAAATATCGGGCGAGTCTATTTTAGTGGCCGCAGTACAGCGAACCATACCAATACGTACGGGGTGGGTTATCAGTCTTAAATTTTACATTAAAAATTATTTATTTATTTATAAAATAAAAAAAAACTAAATCAGTCTTCAGTTTTACATTACAAATTATTTATTTTATAAAATAAAACATGTTTTAAGGCATTCGTAATTCACACAAAACATGTCGTATACCCTCAGGATAATTCGGAATGTTTTCAAATTATTTTTAAATCACTGGCAGGATTCTGCAAGTAAGGTTTTGATTGGTGGACATGAGCTCCAACTGGCTGTCTTTAGATGGTTTTGATTGGTGGACATGAGCTCCAACTGGCTGTCTTTAGATCCACATGTAATAGTGGAGCTAATTTTAATTAGATTGCCACGCGGCAGTCATAAAACCAATACTTCCATGCATAAAGCGCCAACAGATCAATTACATAGGAAAATATCATTTCAAACCTTTTGAGAGTTGACCACTTGAAACAAATTGTAGGCCTATAATACTCGAAACGTATTGCATACTACACAAAACATTTTATATACGACTCAAAAACAATTTATGGAAGACATAACTACAAACCAAATTCTTTCAAACTTTCGCAACAAATATATCAGTTACATAGCACAGCATTTAAAAGCTAAAGGTATTTCTCGTTTCAGCCAGTGCACCACGACTGGTATATCAAATGCCGCCGTGGTATGTGCTATCACAGTTAAATGTTTTATTGTTTTTATCTATATCCTTTTTACAACTACAAATCTGACTGCTACTAAAAAAAAAAAAAAAAAAAAAGAAAAAAAAAAAAAAAAAAAAAATCGCATAAAGCACAAACCTGGTAACTCTAAAAAGTAAAGTTTGTTTTATTTAAAGACGCCACTAGAGCACATTGATTTTTTTAATCTTATCATCGGCTATTGGACCACAAACATATGGGCATTCTGACACTGTTTTTTTTTTTTTTAGAGAAAACCCGCTGTCGCCACATATGCTACTCTTTTACGACAGACAGCAATGGATCTTCTATTTGCACTTCCCACAGGCAGGATAGCACAAACCATGGCCTTTGTTGAACCAGTTATGGATCACTGGTCGGTGCAAGTGGTTTACACCTACCCATTGAGCCTTGCCTCGACTGGGATCCGAACCCAGTACCTACCAGCCTGAAGACCGATGGCCTAACCACGACGCCACCGAGGCCGGTAAACCTGGTAACTCTGCCATAAGGGGCGGGATTTAGCTCAGTCGGTTGAGTGCCCGCTTGAGGTGCTTGCGTCGCAGGATCGAACCATCTCGGTGGATCCATTCAACTGACTGGTTTTTTTTGTCGTTCCAACCAGTGAACCACAACTGGTCAAAGGCCGTGGTATGTGCTTTCCTGCCTGTGAGAAAGACTGTGCATATAAAAGATCCCTTGCTGCATTAGGAAACATGTAGCGGGTTTCCTCCTATGACTACGTGTCAGAATTACCAAATGTTTGACATCCAATAGCCGATGATTAATTAATCAATGTGCTCTAGTGAAGTCGTTAAACAAAACTAACTTTAACTGTGACATAATGTTTAAACAATGTGCTGAGGTGTCATTAAAGAAACATTCCTTTCTTTCCTTTCAGATATGCTACAAAGTGTTTTCCGTGACTCGTGCCTTCTTTTGCTTCTCGTGCTAATGACGTCAGTCTCTGCCCTCTACATCCCGTCAGTGACATCAAGTTTCCGCAGAATCACTGCCATCAGTCCGGTTCTTGGTAAGTGTCGACAGGTAGCGCTAAACCAAATAACATCAGGCTGGGTCAAAGTTCGAGCTTTCGATAGAGCAGTTAATACCAGAAGGCCTGCCATTGGTAATGAATGTGACAGTTTTTGTTGTCCAAAAAAAATCATCTCGGCAATAAAAGTGTATGAATGCAATTTTATTTCATCTAGTACCACAATGTGCCTGTGTGCTTTGACAGGTACTCTCTTCGCTAAACCTATAAATCAACAAATCCGGCTTTTGGGTTAATCAAAGCCATTTCGAGCAGTGTTTGTTGTTTGATAGAGCAATTTTACCAGAAGGCCTACCCTGTGGCTGACAGGTAGCGCTAAACCAAATAAATGTTACAGTGTTTGCCTACCATTGGTAATAAAAATTGTGTTTTCATCTGGGCATTAAATGAATGCATTTTTATTTCATCTGGTACCACTGTGTCCAGTAGCTCTGTGCTTGAAACATGCTTGGGGTACCCGTAAAACTAAGGATTACAATTTTGTGAAAATCTAGGGCTGTTGTAAAAACATCTGGTTATATCGAAAATGAGCACATAAAAGTTTCCATTTGCTTCAGTCAGTTAATACTTCGGGATATTTTGCATATAGTCTTTTTAACCACGTACATAAACATTGTCGCCTGTGGGATTTTATTTGGTATAGTACAACCAACAGGACACAGTAGGCCATAGATAACAGTTATCTTCCCATTTAGGTGACCAGAAATATATTACCGCACAAGTTCTTTTCTTTTAAATGTTTTATTTAACGACACACTCAACACATTTTATCTACAGTTATATGGCGTCAAACATATGGTTAAGGACTACAAAGTTAATAAATAAAATGTATTTCAAGAATGTTTTAGACTGGCCTTTGAACACTTGATATGCAGCATCGAAAGATTCTATGGCAACTAATTTTGCTTAAAGTTCATTTTAAAGTCAGGGACTCTAGTTTGAGATGGTGAAAGTGGACACTAAATTTGGTTAATCTACAAACCTGTAACGCATTTGTATACAGTTACAATTAAGTGAAACGGAAGTCTGTGACATAGAAATTGGGAAATATCATCTAAAATAACTAGAGATCGTCTCCATAACTGTTATTTTTACGAAGAACGTGCATTTTTACAATTATCAAAAATACATTTCGGTGTATTACAAACACCTGACTGACCAACCCCCCCCCAAAAAAAAAAAAACCACCCACAAAAAAACACCCACAAAAAAACCCTAAACAAAAACAACCTCGGATGTACGGATAATCTAGACACTAAAATATAAGTAATGTCTGGTTTTAGTTTATCAAAAACAGATCTAACAGTGAAAACAAATACGCTATAGTGATTACAAACTAGGGTCTGTTTCTTTAAATATCAATCTGATTAAAATTAGCTCTACTGGTCTACCAGTAGATCTAACAGCATGGCGTGGACTCCCATGTCCAAGTAACATTTCATCTATAAATAACAATTTAAATATCGACCAATTACACTTCGCCTTTTATAGCGTAATTCGGGAGCATACAAATTCTAAAAATATCACGCGAGACTATTTATGCAATAGGCGAACTTGTTGGTCTGTTTCAACATTGAAAAAAAAACAGGGCTAAAAGTGCAGTAATAAACTCTGGATTGTATACTAGTATAAACAGATTTTATGGCTATACCATCACAGTTTTTTTCTTCGTCTTGAACGAATTTTATATTGAAATTAGTTTCCGACATACTTCGTAATTCACCCGAATCATCTCGTATACCCTCGGCATAATCTCGAATGTTTTCAAATTCTTTTCAAATCACTGGCATGATATTGCAAGTAAAGTTTTGATTGGTCGAATGAAAGATCTACTGGACATGAGCTCCAACGGGCTGCTGTTATAGATCCACATGTAATAGTGGAGCTAATTTTAATTAGATTGTTTAAATATCATTATAGTAAAGAACCGTAGAACAAGCGTGCTGGGTTAGGTAATACTCCGGTTACGCAAATATAATTCACGTACCCGGACAATCTTCAGGCTTCCGGTTTCCTAATATTTTGGAATATTGTCTTCTGGATCAAGCCCGCAGTATACCTTTGCTGCAATATGCGATTTTAGCTGCATATAACAAAAATCGTACGTAATTGCTAGATGTGTACGCTATCCCGTGGTGTCATTTTTTTTTGTTGCAAGCGACTGGGAATTGTTCCGACCAAACATGTTTGATCGAAGCAATTTTGTCACATGCAACTACGTAAAATTGCAAATGGACGCAGTGGTGTGTACTCACCAGTTTGACACAACCATTATTGTTGTCCTGTTTTAATAATTAAATATTATTTACTAAAAGTTTGTTTGTTTTGTTTAACGACACCACTAGAGCACACTGATTTATTAATCATCAGCTATTGGATGTCAAACATTTAGTAATTTTGACATATATCGTCTTAGAGAGGAAACCCACAACATTTTCCCCCATTAGTAGCAAGGGATCTATTATATGCACCATCCCAAAGACAGAACAGCACATACCACGGCCTTTGATATACCAGTCGTGGTGCACGGAGAAACGAGAAATAGCCCAATGGGTACGCCGACGTGGATCGATCCCAAACGCTCGCTTGATGCACGGTGCATCAAGCGAGCGTTTTACTACTGGGCTACGTCTCGCTCCATGTTCTTTACTAATGCAAAAATAAATAATAAATAAATATATTTTTTTTTTAAATAAATAAATTACAAAAATATAAGTCGTGACCTGAGAAAAACAGGGTACTAATTATACTGATGGAAACAAATAAAGGATCACACAGATTACAACATGAAATAATGACTGCATCAAAAATCGATTCATATTGTCAGAAGTTGACTGGGAACATATAGCCATCACATTCAACATATTACAGACATTACTACACTAGTTGTGAATTAAATTTGATGTGTCCCCTTATTTCTTTCCATCAGTATATTTGTGTTTTTGAGATATATGCGTTTGGAATTTTAGTTTCACTGAGTATATGCTCCACTCACTCCAGGACTTAATAAAACGATACCACCACGTGTTTGGAATTTCGTAATACATTTTTCACCAATTGTCAGTTAAAACCACACTATTATCAGGATTTGCTAACCTAAACCAAAACAATAATCGTCGACCCGTCGAAATTTATTTTCTATAAATTATAACCGACTAACAACCAACCCACTGTCCTGGACAGACAGCCCAGCTAGTTGAGCTGTGTGCCCCTGATAGCGTGCTTGAACCTTAATTGGATATAAGCACGAAAATAAGTTGAAATGAAATGAAATATAAATTATTTCTGTAAAAAAAGATGAAACGGAAATTACAAAAGAATTAACGCATCTTAGACCATGGCGTAGGCTACATAGACCCCTCCCCTCCCCGTAATCATGAAGTCGTTTATCAGAAAGCCGCTGTGAAAAGTAAAGTTTGTTGTTTTTTCAACAAAACCAATAGAACACATTGATTTATTAATCATCGGCTGTTGGATGTCAAACATTTTGGTAGCTGTGGTACATAATCTCCAGAGAAAACCCTCCACATTAGCAGCAAGGATCTTTTATTTTCATTCCCCCACAGACAGGACAAAACATACCACGACCTTTGATGTATATCAGTCGTGGGACACTACAGATCCACAAGATCCTAGTCCTGGAGCAAAACCTCAAATTCGGGCAAAATTGGTGCAGATATTCGGGGAAAATGTGCTAACCTGAGACCATTTTACCATGTATTTTTATCATTCTACCCTCAAAACTAGTTGTAATCCGTCAAAAAAAAAAAAAAAAAAAAAAATTCGTGATTCGATTGCATCCCTCTAAAGCTGTTTGGCAGTAATGCTAATATGAATACATGTTGTTATGCAGATTCGGGCATTTATGTTTAATTCGGGAAAAAGCCAACCTGCCACCACCCCTACCCATTATAAAAATGGGAGCCCGTACGCCTATGTACAGACGTGTAATATTATAATGGGACGTTATTCGCCGGCCAATAACCAGAACAGTTCATGCCTTTGTGGTGTACTCGGGTCCTCGAACCAGGCCTGGTGCTTATATAACTTTTAATGTCTAGACTCGAGACTCTCTAGGGAATATTTTGGGGGATTAAGGGGGGAAAAAAGACACATGGAACACCGGAGTCGGTCACTGGCGAAGCCAGAGGCTGAATCCGGGGCGGGCGTGCCTGAACCTTAGTGGATAGGGGCACGTAAAATGAGTTGCCCATTGCCCATGGAACACGAAAAGGCCAAACCAATGAAAATATGTTTTAAACCAAGTGCACGTGTCCTAAAACGTCTTTCACGCAACGTTCAGAAATGTTCGATATTATCTAAACATTATTTTGATCGATCATCTGTTTTATAGCCGCCATAATACTATTGTCCCACGTACGTTCTGTCGAAATGTTACAGAACTGTAGATAAAAAGAGAAGCTATCCATTGTTGGGCAAACAAACCGAAATGTATAGGTGTAAACTAATTCTATTTGCTGTCAACTCTTTTATGTCTTGTTTAGCAGGTTGTTTATAGAATGCTATTCAAATCTTTTGAGATAATTGCAGCTATCATTTCGGGGTATTAATAACGGAGCATTTTGTGTTATTTAGACCAAGGGATGGATCGTGGGTTCGTTTCATGCTCCGACAATTTACGGTTCGATACCTAAGACCATTGATTTGAGTATAGTTTCGTGCTGACATCCAATAAAGATTCAAGCACGATGTTTCGAGTTAATGTCTCAGCTATAGGGGATGTCTCATCAGAACATATATTAATGGTTAGCTTTTAGAGACACACAGAAAGAGAGAGAGAGAGAGAGAGAGAGAGAGAGAGAGAGAGAGAGAGAGAGAGAGAGAGAGAGAGAGAGAGAGAGAGAGAGAGAGAGAGAGAGAGACACAGAGAGAGAGAGACAGACAGAGAGAGCGAGAGAGAGAGAGAGAGGAGAGAGATGAGAGAGAGAGAGAGAGAGAGAGAGAGAGAGAGAGAGAGAGAGAGAGAGAGAGAGACTCTAGGGCAGGTTTCCAGTAAGTCGTAGTGACATGTAATTCTGGAGTAGTGGCTTCAATCTGGGTTTGGAGCCAGCACTAGGATACAGACCCAGCACATCCCAGCCATAAATCCGATCGCTTAACCAGTACAGCATTGATAATCGAGACTTATAAAAGCAGCCATTTTAAATTTACGGATGATATCCTTGGATAGGTATTGCCTGATTGATTCTGGCGAAATTTCGATATAATACTCCCTTGGGCGGCTTTCTGCATAATTTCAGGTAGAAAAGATTAACGATGAGTAACATGCAAGTTGCGTGTGAGCAGTACTTAACAAAGGACACAGTCTATTTATTTCCACTCCTTCACATCCTGTACTGCCTGGAATTACTCTGAAAAAAAAGAGAGGATTTTATTGTTGCCAATTTTGACCTTGAGAATTAGATTATACTGTAAACAAATATTGAGGACAAAAATCCATATATTAAATGTCTGCCAATCTAATTAGAATTAGCTCTACTGGTCTACCAGTAGATCTAACAGCATTGCGTGGACTCCTATGTCCAGGTGACATTTCATCTATAAATAACAATTTAAATATCGACCAATTACACTTCGCCTTTTATAGCGTTATTCGGGAGCATACAAATTCTAAAAATATCGGGCGAGACTATTTATGCAATAGGCGAACTTGTTGGTCTATTTCAACATTGAAAAAACAGTGGATAAAGTGCAGTAATAAACTCTGGATTGTATACTAGTATAAACAGATTTTATGGCTATACCATCACGCTTTTTTTCGTCTTGAAACGAATTTTATATAAAATTTTATATTGAAATTAGTTTCCGGCATACTTCGTAATTCACCCGAATCATTTCGTATACCCTCGGCATAAATTGAATTAAGTGTTGACCTTGAACTTTACTGCAGCTCAGTGGTACAGTTAACAAAAAAGAAATTTATTTTGAATATAATAAATACAAATTATAAACACTATATTAGCCAATGCGCAGGACATAACACAGTGGTAAAGCGCTTGCTTGATGCGCGGTCTGTCTAGGATCGATACCCGTCGATGGGCCCATTGGGCTATTTCTCGTTCCAGCCAGTGCACCACGACTGGTATATCAAAGGCTGTGGTATATGCTTTTTTGTCTGTGGGAAAGACAGTCGACGCACTCCGCACATTTAAATACGGTTATATGACATCAAACATATAGCTAAGGACCACAGAGATAATGAATGAGAAAACCCGCTGCCGCAACACAATGGGCTACTATTTTTCGATCAGTAGCTGCAAGGGATCTTTTGTATGCAGCACCCCACAGACAGGATAGCACATACCACGGACTTTGTTACACCAGTTGTGTTTCACTGGATGGAATGAGAAATGGCCCAACGGGCCCATCGATGGGGAAATATTGTAGACCGAACGCGAATCACTGAGCTATGTGTCGCCCCCAATCCAGAGTTTGCATTTACTGTAAGGCCCAAAACTCACCGGGTCTGGGCTGGGTCTGGGCTGGGTCTGGTTCTGGCGAGTATGGTGCCAGTCCAAAATGAAGCACGTTGAACCGAATGTGACAAAACACACCGCGTCTGTGCCGCCGTCAACTACAGATCTGGCAACAGACGACATAGAACATATGCTATATTTTCACACTGCCAGACTGGAAGCGGCACGATGTCCGAACGTTACTCATTCAGTTTTCTTAATGACCAACAGAAAAGGTATATACATGTATTAATCAGTGTGGATTTCTTATACTTATTGTTGATGTTTATAAAAGTAAATTTATTTAAAGATATGAACGCATTAATATATATTGATAACACGTTACCAGTTACAGACCCAGACGTCTAAATACGCCAGATCCAGACTCCGACCCAGACCTGGTGTTTTGGGAGCCTAAGATGTTTTCTACTAACATAGCCTTTATGGTGACTAAAATTAAATATTAAAGATATTTTGTTGTTTAGAATATCAGTGTCTGTATAAACAAGGTGTTTGTTGATGTCCTAATGCTTGTAGTAACCTAGATAGTATTTTACCTTCCAGCAATTTCGTACAAAAAAACCAACAAAACAATTAGGCAGTAAAATGAAAAATGACTGCTAAAAACATTAGCACACGACCATAATAAACACACTGGATATATAGACACTCAGTGCAGGATTTATAAGGGAGCAAAGAGGGCAGTTGCCCTGGGCCCTTCTGCCAGAGGGGTCCCCCAGACTAAGGACTTCCTTTATTAAAAAATGTAATAATTATTAAAAAAAAATATAAAATATTTGTCATGTAATTTAATTTCTATGTTGAGGGGACCCTGAACCTCAAATGCCCCGACCCCCCCCCCCCCACCCCCACCCCCAAGGTCTATATAGGGCCCTGCAGAAGTTGGTATCCTGAACTATTTAATATGTAACTTTAATCTTTAAAAAACCCCATATTGTGGCAGCAACCTTTATATGATTGGCATTACCGTATCATGTTTTTATTACCAAGTACGGACAACACACACATTAATCAGTGCCGGATCCAGAAAATCCATTTAGGGGGCCCCAATGACATGAGGCGGAATACCAAGGGAATTCTGGGGTTTTTGAGGGGGATCGTAAAAAAAGAAGAAAATATAATAAAATTATAACTGTCGCAAAAAAATTTAGTTTTTGGGGTGGGCCCTGGCCCCCTCTAGATCCGCCTCTGCTAATTAACACAGAGAATGCACGTCAATTACTAGTTTTCTAAACGATCTGTCTAGCCACTCATTTAGTTCATTTTCTCCAATAAATTCATATATAATTCATGCAAAAGTAAAATGTCATTTGTATGATATTACAGCTATTAATTCTGATCGAATGTCAATAAAGCTATTACACGTAATTCTAATTATTTAGTGAAATTCTATAACACAAAAATAAATAAATAGAAGTATATAATTGCAACGGCAAATGTTACAGCTATTAAGCGCTCATTTAATGATGGTGGTTGTACTGCGCACGGTATATGTCGCCCACAGACGCTTCCCTGCAGTACGTTTTGTTTACTGAACTCTAACATTCTTAACAGTGATATAATTCGTCATTTGTACAGCACTAAAGCTCTTAGTTATAATTGGTGATATTTACTACACGGGTCATTTCTATTAGAGCTCTGAATTATTGAAAGACAACCAAAACAGCAATAACCATAATAATTAAATGAAATCAAACCCCAACTCCAACCCCAACCCTAACCCCAACCCCCAAATAACAGCAACAACCACAAATCCCCACACAATTTTTTTTTTAAATTGCAATCCTACAATCTTCAGGGTGTATACTTAAAATCAAATCACATAGACGACAATATTAACATATGTGGCTAAAATTCCTACCTGCAGCGTATCAATAGACATAAACGCCAGGGATATAAATACTAGCACCCATCACCCTTAAAGTGATGCTCATTTCTGAGATAACGGGTAGCGTCTATGACTACCCTAGTTCCACACAAAATTCGAGTACCTTTTTTTATAGGTACCCCATACATGTTTCAAGTATAAGGCTACTTGACACAATGGTACTAGATAAAGTAAAGTTTGTTTTATTTAACGACGCCGCTAGAGCACATTGATTTTTTATCTTATCATCGGCTATTGGACGTCAAACATATGGTCATTCTGACACTGTTTTTAGAAGAAACCCGCTGTCGCCACATAGGCTACTCTTTTTACGACAGGCAGCAAGGGATCTTTTATTTGCGCTTCCCACAGGCAGGATAGCACAAACCATGGCCTTTGTTGAACCAGTTATGGATCACTGGTCGGTGCAAGTGGTTTACACCTACCCATTGAGCCTTGCGGAGCACTCACTCAGGGTTTGGAGTCGGTATCTCGATTAAAAATCCCATGCCTCGACTGGGATCCGAACCCAGTACCTACCAGCCTGTAGACCGATGGCCTGCCACGACGCCACCGAGGCCGGTGGTACTAGATAAATAAAATTGCACACATTTTTTACCCAGATGAAACTATTTTATTTTTACAACCAACACACTCACATTTATCACCAATCACAGGACTTGTGGTGTTCACTTCTCTATGAAACGTTGGGTGTACTTTGACTTTAACTCTGCCGGAAGTTATTTGGTTTAGTACTGTCTTCATCCCCAACAATAGTAATATTAGTATAGGGTCTTTTCCAGGAAGATAACAATTACACTTATGGTCCCCGTTCCACGGAGCGATCTTTATGTTAAGATCATCTGAGCACATAAGGTAGTTATGCACTGAAGGTAATCGTAGCATTAAGATCGCTTCGTGGAACGGGGCCCTGAACGTAAATGAGCCTTTTTTAACATTTAAGGGAATGGGGAGGGCACTGACCCCACCCATATATGTCCGGCCCTGACCCCACCCATATAGTCATATTTGTTTGTGTCGCTGTATTGTTCTATTTGTAGTTCATTTTGTTTGTGTATCCTTTGTATGACATTAAACGTCTTAATTAATGGCATACCACTTAATAGAAATAACACATACACACGCACGCACGCACGCACACACCTACCCACACCCGCACTCACGCACACCCACCCACACCCACACGCACACATACCCACACATACATGCACATACACAAACATAGGTGAGACGCCTATTTGGTTGTAAAACATAGATATTTATATTTAAGACAAGCGGAGTTATTTTGTTTTCTTCATAATTATATATATAATATATATATATATATTATATATATCTTATATATATATATATATATATATATATATATATATATACGAATAGAATATCCTTCTGTGTTGCTGGCACCTCTCCTCTAAAGTTGCAAGGGGGCTTGAGATAATATATTTTATATACACAAAAAGTCAGAAGCCTCCTTTAAAAGTCATATATCCTTCTTAATTCAAATTTTCGTCTGTTCAGGCTTCATCACGGAAATCTGTCGACAAAAAATAAAAATATGCACATAAAAGTTAAAGTCTATATAAGAAAAGGACCTACAAATAAAGTAACGTAAGATAAAAGCTGCAGAACAAATTACTGGTCAAAGATTAAAAGTATGATAACACTATGACTGAGATAAAACGAAGTGGGGGGGGGGGGGGTCAAATAATAATTAAGGAACACACACACACACACACACACACACACACACACACACACGGTTTCTTACACACCCGTTGGTGAGAACATCATTCGTTATTTTTGATAACACGTACTTGTGTTAACAATTTCAAGACATACAAATGGCTGTTCCTAGGTGATGACCAATGCTATACATCCAATGAGAAAACAGCACGATCGAAAATCAATTACACTGTGACGTATAGTTAACCTGACAATCTGTTACTCTTTTAAATTTAGGAGGCTGTAAAACGATATTTAAATTTGCTTGAAAGCTGGGTTTTTTAAGGATATGTAAGAAATAGAATAATACATTCGTGTCCATTAGATACCATTTATCTTACAACTCGTTGTTTAAAAATGTATCCAACTCGCGTTCACTCTTTAGATGCATTTTAAAACAACTCGTAAGATAAATGGTATCTAACGGCCACTCATGTATTATTCTCTATATAACATAGTATCTGTATTCCAGAGGCTAGTCTGAGGAACTTTAATCATGGGATCGAACCCCTTCAGTGGACCCATTCTCTGATTGGGGTTTTCTCTCACTCCAAACAGTGCCTCAAGACTGGCATATCAAAGACCGTGGTATGTGCTGTCCTGTCTGAGGAAAAATGCACATAAAAGGTCCTTTGCTGCTAATGGAAAAACAAATGTCGTGAGTTTTTTCTGATTACGTGTCACAAAGTTTGACATCCAAGAGTCGATGATTAATTGATTAATTAATCAATTTAAAAAATTAATTAATCAATGTAATGAATCAATGTGGTCTTGTGATATCTTTAAATCCGCTCTAACACCCAGTAGCCGATGTGTATTTTTTTGTGCTGGGAAGGAATTGTTTTATGTAACGACGCACTCAGCACATTTTATTTACGGTTATATGGCGTCGGACATATGGTTAAGAACGACACAGATATTGAAGGAGGAAACTCGCTGTCGCAACTTTATGGACTACTCTTTTCGATTAGCAACAAGGGATATTTTATATGCACCATCCCACAGACAGGATAGTACATACCACGGGCTTTGTAACACCAATTGTAGAGCACTGGCTGGAACGGGAAATAGGCCAATGGGTCCACCGACGGGAATCGATCCTAGATCGATCGCACACCAGGCGATTGCTGTACCACCGAGCTACGTCCCACCTCCCTTTTGTGGTTGGTTGTCGTTAAACATTCATTCATCCATTCATGCCTCCATCCATCCATCCATCCATCCATGCATTCATTCATTCATCTATTCATTCATTGATCCATTCATCCATTCATCTATCCATCCATCCATCCATCCATTCATTCATTCATTCATTCATTCATTCATCCATTCATTTATTCATTGATGCATGCATGCATTCATCCATCCATCCTTCCATCCATTAATTAATTAATTCATTCATTCATGCATTCATTCATTCATTCGTTTGTTCGTTCATTCGTTCGTTCGTTTGTTCATTCATCAATTCATCCATTCATTTGCACCCCCACCGCTTTCAAAAAGCCATGTCTTAATAACTTGTTTGTTTTGTTTTGTTTGTTTTCGTTTCGGATTTTTTTTGTATTGCTCATTTTGTGTACTTGTTTATCGCCAGTTGTAATGTCTAGTCATCCGTTAGTTAACAGCGTAATTCGACCGTAGATCAAAGCTATCATTGATCTCTCTTGAATCGGATGTTTTTTGTTCACGTGCCACAGGCGGCGCAAAAAAATAGACTTTTATTAAGTGGTTATTTTAGTAAACTTATATTTTCACGGAAGCGCGATGCTTTCATGTTAGGTTAGGGAACGGGGTTGTAGCTCAACAGCTGGAGGTGCGGGGGATCGGGGGGGGGGGGGGGGCGATCTCATCGTTCGATCCACTCCGCTATCACCCGTTCCAACCCGGTCACGACCAATTGTACTAGTTTATAAATAAATCGTGATCGTGGGACGAGTATCCTTCCCGTGGAGAGCGGTGTAGCGTTACCGTTTTGCAATAAAGTGCCGAATTGCAATAGCATTTAAAACTTTTGTTTATTATTTCCGATTCAAACCTATTCTAAAATTATCTCTCTAGAGGTAGCTCAGTGGTACAGCAATCGCTCGATGCGCGGTCGGTGTGGGATCGATCCCCATCGGTAGATCCATTGGGCTTTTTCTCGTTCCAGCCAGTGCACCACGACTGGTAAACAAAAGGCCGTGGTATGTATTAACCTGTCTGTAGGATGGTGCATATAAAAGATTCCTTGCTGCTAAGTGGCGACAGCGGGTTTCCTCTCTCAATATATGTGTGGTCCTTAACCATACGTCTGACGCCATATACATGTAACCGTCAATAAAATGTGTTGAGTGCGTCGTTAAATAAAACATTTCTTTCTTTCTGCGCCTGTATTGAACGTTGCGGACCGGCCTCGGCGTAGTCGTCGTTAAGCCAACGGACATAAGGCTGGTAGGTACCGGGTTCGTAGCCCGGGACCGGATCCCACCCAGAGCGAGTTTTAACGACTCAATGGGTAGGTGTAAGGCAGACAGCCCGGATAGCTGAGGTGTGTTCTCAGGACAGCGTGCTTGAACCTTAATTGGATGTAAGCACGAAAATAAGTTTAAGAAAGAAAAAAAGAGAACGTTGTGGTATGGAAAATTGATCACAACGTATTCCGATTTCTACCTTAGAATACCAACCGTTAAAGTACAAGCAATTAAATTTAATAAATACCCATTTTATCTTCTTCTTGTAACAAAAAAACTTTTGACCTGTGGAATAATGAGTTTTATTCAACATCTGCCGATCATCTTACCAATTAAGGAATGTTTGGGAGAAACACAATCTTTCCCCTTCTTAACTTGCTACGACTGATTTAGCATTACATTCATATTGACGTTTGAATAGAACAATACATTTAGTAGGGGTTTCTTTCTGGGTTTTCTTTTCTTTTTCTTTGTCACAGATTCTGTAGTCCTGTCATAGTGCTGCATAAATATCCCTTGAACTCTATCTTGTACACAGATACGATTTTGTATAATCCTACGACATTATCGTTGTGATTGGACTGTTCGTGCAGTGCACTGATCATATAATAATCTAGATGAAGTGGGTAACTTAGGTTGGGGGTGAGGTGGGGGTAGGGTGGGGGTGATCGTGGAGTGTGTGTGTGGGGGGGGGGGGTGGGGGGGGGGGGTGCGACGAGTTGCAACGCTCTCACTAATTTAATTACAAATTTGTCTCAGACTACGCATTCTTGTTTTTGGGGTGTATTTTTATCCGAAATATGTATGTTAATTAGCTTCATCTTCTGTATCAGTATATCCAGTTTGCTTATTCATACGACCGGCTGGGCCCTGCAACTCACAAACCCCGCGCTATCTACAGCCGACGACAGCCGCTAACAGTAAGAACTTTCAGACAGAACCAGACAACAGACAACAT
Organism: Gigantopelta aegis; assembly: GCF_016097555.1. Classification (NCBI taxonomy): domain Eukaryota; kingdom Metazoa; phylum Mollusca; class Gastropoda; order Neomphalida; family Peltospiridae; genus Gigantopelta; species Gigantopelta aegis. The sequence goes on from NC_054707.1 coordinate 17,016,264, forward strand.
GGATGATACTCCGTTAAAGGGACTATGTTAAGTTTGATGCCTAATAAAACTTTGCTGACGCCATATAACCGTAAATAAAATGTGTTGAGTGTGTCGTTAAATAAAATATTTCTTTCTTTAATAAAAACTTTGAGAGGGCAAGACGTAGCCCTGTGGTAAATCACTCGCCTGATGCGCGGTCGTTCTGGGATCGATCCTCGTCGGTGGGCCCATTAGGTTATTTATCGTTTCAGCCAGTGCACCACGACTTGTATATCAAAGGTCGTTGTGTGCACTAACCTGTCTATGGGATGATGCATATTGTAAAAGATCCCTTGCTACTAATGGGGAAATATGGCGAATTTCCTCTCTAAGACTTTATGCGCGGTCAGTCTAGGATCGATCTCGGTCAGTCTAGGATCGATCTCGGTCAGTGTACCCATTGGGATATATTTTGTTCCAGCCAATGCACCACGACTTGGATATCAAAGGATGTGGTATGTACCATCCTGTCTGTGGGTTGATGCATATAAACGATCCCTTGGTACTAATTGGGAAATGTGGCGAGTTTCCTCTCTAAGACTCTGTGTAGGGAATTACCAAATGTTTGACATCCTATAGCCGATGCTTACTAAATCAATGTGTGCTGTAATGGTGTTAAAAAAAATAAACTTAAACACCTAACTTAATAACATTTTGTAACGACTACAGTTACATACTAAATACAGAAAGAAAGAAAGAAATGTTTTATTTAACGACGCACTCAACACATTTTATTTACGGTTATATGGCGTCAGACATATGGTTAAGGACCACACAGATTTTTGAGAGGAAAACCGCTGTCGCCATTACATGGGCTACTCTTCCGATTGGCAGCAAGGGATCTTTTATTTGCGCTTCCCACAGGCAGGATAGCACAAACCACGGCCTTTGTTGAACCAGTTATGGATCACTGGTCGGTGCAAGTGGTTTACACCTACCCATTAAGCCTTGCGGAGCACTCACTCAGGGTTTGGAGTCGGTATCTGGATTAAAAATCCCATGCCTCGACTGGGATCCGAACCCAGTACCTACCAGCCTGTAGACCGATGGCCTGCCACGACGCCACCGAGGCCGGTCTACTAAATACAGATTCTTGTTGAGAATATCAATGTTTCGATATCAAATGTGTTTCTTATTGTCTTACAGTTTGTAACTAGCCCAAACTGGATTTCGACTCTCAATAATTCCGTACATACGTACGTTCCGTATGTATATATATATATATATATATATATATGAAAGAAAATAACGTTTGACATAGTACAAATAATATAGTTTGACATAATACAGACACTAGGACGCGCAGAAACACATTTACAAGGGATTATTCTGAGTTTTCAACCTAGCAAGACTTCCGTTTGCCCCCATCCGAAATAAACACACATCCTACTTTTTCTTGATTCTTTTTAAAATATAAACACTATACGGATAAATACACTGGAATTACCTTTGACTGAATTATTTTAAATTTCGTTTGGCAGTTGGAAGAAATCATAAATTCGTACGAACGAAATTATTTTAGACAAAATTCAATATTGAAATTATATATTGAGAATCTTTTTTTATGATGTCCAGGAATGCATTGGTTATAAAGATATTCATATTCTAAATTTAAGAAAATTAAAGTAAACTGTTTTTGTCTTAATATTGTAAAACTATTTTCTTTGTCAAAAACCTTTTAAAGGCGCAGATCCTAGTCTTAACCCGTAAAAAAATGGACACTATGTTGAGTTAATTTATAAATATGTAACTTATTTCGTTAATGTTACATATTGAATAGAATGAAAGGAGAGTCTGTGACGTTACAATGGAATATATACTGAAAAATAGACTATAACTCGAATCAATAAACCGCTATTGCTCAGACGCACGTGCGTTTTCTACGGAAATGGATAATCTAAAAAATAAAATAAAAGTAATGATTGATTTCAGTGATCATAAACGGCTCTAATACTAGTAGTTAAACAAATATGCTATAGTGTTTAAAAACTAGGTTCTGTCTCTTTAAAATGGCTAACTCAGGACAGCTCCTTTAATATACAGACACTGCTGTTTTATGCAGGGCCAAAAATTTTGAAGCTATCTAAACGCTACGATATCGTAAAACCATCTTAAGCTATGTAATGGCATGCGTCATAGCTTACGACATTTTTACGATTTTGTAGCGCTAAGATATATTCGAAAAATCCGTAGCCGGATCAATATTATTTAATATGTAATTATATTCGTTAAAGGGCAGGACGTAGCCCAGTCGTAAAGCGTTCGCTTGATGAGCGGTCGGTCTGGGATCGATCCCCGTCGGTGAACCCATTGGGCTATTTCTCGCTCTAGCCAGTGCGCCACGACTGGTATATCAAAGGCCGTGGTATGTGCTATCATGTCTATGGGATAGTGCATATAAAAGATCCCTTGCTGCTAATCGAAAAGAGTAGTCCATGAAGTGGCGACAGCGGGTTTCCTCTCTCAATATCTGTGTGATCCTTAACCATATATCCGACGCCATATAACCGTAAATAAAGATGTGTTGAGTGCGTCGTTAAATAAAACATTTCCTACCTTCCTTTATATTCGTTAAAGTGTCTCTGATAGTCAGCAACATCGTAAACATGGGGGCAAACTCGGGACTGTCCCTTTAACTATCAGCGGTATATATCATGCTTTATGGTAGGGTTATGCACCACTTGGGGGTTCGTCTGGCGCCAACGCGGTCCTTTCAAATTGCGGAATCGCTATCGCTGGAATCGGATTTATGATATTTCTGCACTGGTCAGTAATTGTTACAGATTTGCCGGCAGACGTTTGGCCTATGAATATAAATCTGGAATCCCCTTAAATCTACTCTTATCTGACCGAGGCTTTCTTGTTAGCACAAAATCTGCCAGATTGTGGTCCAATTCTATCCTGAAGCAGTTTCATGTTGCACTCATTACTCAAAAACAGAACAAGAAAAGAAAGGGGAGAAATATGTTTGTTTGGAATAACCAATGATATGAACTGTACATATCGAATCAAAGTTTTGTTTTGTTTGACGACAGTACTAGAGCACATGAATTTATTAACCATCGACTATTGGATGTTAAATGTTAAAGTTTGTTTTGTTTGACGACACCACTAGAGCACATCGATTTTATTAACCATCGGCTATTGGATGTCAAACATTTAGTAATTTTGACATATATAGTCTTAGAGAGGAAACCCACTATTGTTTTTCCTGTAGTAGCAAGGGATCTTTTATATGCACCATCCCACAAACAGGATGGTACATACCACAGACTTTGATATACCAGTCGTGGTACACTGGCTGGAACTAGAAACAGCCCAGTGGATCCACCGACGGGGGTAAATCTAAGACCATCTATTGGATATAATATATTTGGTAATTTGTGACATATATGTCGTCTTAGAGAAGAAACTCGCTACATGTTTCCATTAGTAGCAAGGAATATTTTATATGCACCATCTTTCAGACAGGATAGCATATACCACAGATAATAGATCACTAATATAGGAGAACTTAGTTGAAGTTTGTTTTGTTTAACGACACCGCTAGAGCATATTGATTTATTTTAATCATCGGTTATTAGATGTCAAACATTTGGTACTTCTGGCATATAAAGTGTGTTTGTTTTGTTTAATGATACAGATAGAGCACATGGATTCATTTTAATTATTGGCTAATGGATGTCAAATATAATTCTGGGATATACATTTTCGATTGACAAGACAACATTACGATTTTATCGGTTACTATGCAATAGGCTATTCTCGTGCGATGCCCTTGTATCGTGTAGCGCCGCCTTTAGAATGGTCTCTTTAGGGCATTTAAGTACTATGTTTTGAGAGTTACATACTTGGACATGAAACATGGAAGCAATTTAATATGCCTTACCAGTTATAATTATGTTGTTTCTTTTTTCTTTTCGTTTTTTTTTTTTTGGGGGGGGGGGGGCAATCAGAAATAGTAAATTAATGGTTTAAACGACGAGTCATTAAACCTATCAAATTATAAACATGAAAGATGTCTCAGCCATTAACACAGCCGTACAGAAATAAATTTAAATTGAAAAGAAAATCATCTAAATATAATGGGTGAAAATAATTTTGTCTGGAAAAAAATGCCTATTAACTTTAATTTAACAGGGTATTGTTTTCCATGCAATCTTTGATTTTATCAACAATACTTAAGATGTACTAAGTGTACTACAAATGTTTTTTTTTTTAAAAGGAAAAAAAATTGGAGTGCTGAAAGTTAATAGCATTGATGTTGAATAGCATACTTTTATGCAAAATATCGCCAGTTCGGAAAACGTATCTCATCTTTCTATAATTTCTTTTCTTTTTAAGATTTTATTGATCTTAAGAAAGTTTTTTTCCCTCTTCTCTTACTCTCTAGTACTCTTTTTCCTAGTCTCATGTTCCCTTCAGTTATGTAAGGCTTTTGCTTGGCTAATATCCCGTTTTACAGTATCATGTTAAAGGGACACACCCTAGTTACGGCTATTTGTTAACAATTACGGCGTTGTTTTTCGCTATTAAACCCCATTTTTCACAAATAAAATTGCACCTTACTTACATTTTATTATTTAGAATACACATTTCCATTCACCTGAAGTGCTTTTTGGTAATTCTGATGTTTGTAAAACCACGAAATGCATTTTTTTGCATTTTTTCAAAAGACGTGCTGTCGAGAAAAAACCGTTAAGCAAGCGAGGTCCAATCTATTTTTAGAGGGAATCTTCCTGTGTAAACGTCACAGATGTTGGTATACCACGTGACCGTTATTATTTTGGTTCGGTTTGTTTTCTCGTGCACGGTTCGCGCAATCAACATCCGATTTGTTGTTGTTCATTTGTGAGATTTTTCTTCACAGTTTGTGAACATTTTCAGTAACAATAAAGTTCAGACAAGTAAGTGTCTCAATACAAAACGTTACAAACCCTTAAAACCAATAATTTTGCTAAGTCTTACGATATCTGGAGAGGGGATACAACCAGGACAGAACAGTTGGAACATGTCCAGGAGTGGTGAAAAGAACGCACCCCAAGTCTGTGCGCACTCTGTGAAATTTGTCGTGACGTAGGCATTGTTGTGCTTCGAGCGACATCTACCGGTGACATCAGAATACTAACTTTCAAAATTATTTCAAGCAATTGGGACATGGGGATTCCCATGGTATTTATCGATATAAAACCTGCTTTTTCACTCCATTTGATAAAAACGTGATCTAAGTGTGTTACAGGTTTGTAGATTAACCAAATTATAATTTATTTTCGCTGGATGGAACTAGGGTGTGCGGCTTTAAGCCTATCTGTTTCATCTTAATATTGAATACTATGCATGTGTGCATATGTCTCGCGCCCTTTGTGTTCCCTTTCGTCTATCTTTGGCTTCATCCCTGTTACTCCACACGTCCGTGTCTGTCTATGTGTCTCTCTCTGTGCGTCTCTCTGTGTGTCTCTGTCTCTGTGTCTCTGTCTCTCTCTCTGTGTGTGTCTCTCTCTCTCTCTCTCTCTCTCTCTCTCTCTCTCTCTCTCTCTCTCTCTCTCTCTCTCTCTCTCTCTCTCTCTAATCTATCTATTTATCTCCCTCCCCGTTTATATCCCAATCGCCTTTCTCTCTCCCCCTCCCCCATTTCTTTCTCCTCTTCTTTTTGGAACTAAAATACTAGGTTACTACAATTTCTCCCACGACCTGGCATAGCCAGAGGGGGCCATGGGTGTCATGTACCCTACTCCCCAACCTCACCTGTTTTTCCTCCCACCGAACAAAACAGAAAAGAACTTTATTACGCTCAAGCCGTTTCACAACGGCATTTGATGAACATACAATAACAAATATTTTACAGCCACGTTGTATGTTTCCCTATAACATGACTCATAGATTGTGTGGTTGCCCCCTCCCAATGTCAGTGTCCCCCATTGGACCCCCAATATAAAATCCTACCGGCCCTTTCCCCCACCACCCAGGTAGGACGTCAAGCCACTGGTCTACAAGTAGGACGAAACCAAATAATTTCCAGCTGGGTCAAAGTTCGAGGTGCACCGAACGTTTAATAGAGAAGTTAACACTACAAGTCCTGTGATTGGTTATAAATGTGAGTGTGTTGGTTGTAAAAGAACAATAGTTTCATCTGGGCTAAAAATGTAAGCATTTTATTTCATCTAATACCACTGTGTCAAGTATTCTTGTGCTTGGAACATGTATGGGGTACCTGTAAAAAAAAGTACTCCATTTTTGTGCGAAACTAAGGGTGTTGTAAAAACATCTGGTTATACCGAAAATAAGCCATGAAAGGTACCATTTTGTTCAGTTAATACCTTGAGGTAGAGGTTGCAGTACTGATATTTATGGGTCATAGTTTGGTTGATATATTGCATATAGTGTTTTAAAGCACAAACGTTAACATGGTCGCCTATTGGATTTTATTTGGTATAGTACAACCTACAGGAACCCCTTATTTAGGAATGACTAATTATTTAATACAAATGAAGTACATTCCAGCTGATTATAACGTGCCTTCTAGATCCTCCACAGACCCTATTTCCGTCAGTAAACTCTGGGAGGTAGCAATTTGTGCGACGAAAGACGACTAGAAAGCGGTCGTTAGTTACCAAACTGCGGCATGTTAGCGCGGAGTCGGTTTAAATGTCAAATTTCTATCCACTTCGTTTTGCATTAGCGGTACGCTTGAAGCAATGAAGTTATCAAATATCCTATATACGTGGGCTTATCGTGAAAAAATACACCCCATAATGACATTTACTAAAAAAAGGACACAATTTTTACAATATATGACCGTCAACGTGGAATTATTAATTTATAGACGCTTATTTAAAGTAACATGGCTGGGCCACTCCTGAATATATACTCTTCAAAAAAAGTAGAGGAACTCTAATAAGAATTTACAATTGCCAAAAGTGTAAGGTATATTAGCTGTGGGGAATGGTTATATGATAATAGTGAATTAATTGAGCAAACATTACAACAGGTAGTTCAGTATTACAGTAGGTTTTATGGCCACCAAAGATCAGGAAGGACGATTGGGGTCAGAAGAGAAATTTGAAAGTTGACGTTTTTTTTAATCAGTAAATCGCAAATTCAAACAATAAAAATGACAAAACAAAAACAAAAAACAATAACAACTGTATGATCAACAGAATGAAAAAGATTGACAGAAATAATAATGTTCCACAGTGATTAATCGACCTTCCTGGAAATTGTCCAAATCGAGAATGACACCCCACGCACGTGTACCGGGCAACTGCGTGATGCACGTGCAAACTATGGAATGTGTTGATATACAGACCTGAACGTTCTTTACTAGGATGTCTGTGGTCAAAACGTATGTTCGGTCTAATAATTGATATTAACATTAATATATCAGGTTCCCCTACTTTTTTTTGAAGAGTATATATACTCGCGAAACAAAGGTGCTGTTGACAAAATAAAACGAACCAATTGCAAAGTTTGTAAATGGTTTAAATCTGTGACTCGAGTGTGGACACGCCATTACATAACTTTGTAAAACGTCTCATAAAGTGTACGAAGTAATAGTTAGAGGACGAGTAACAATACTTTATCGGCGTATAAAGGTAGTGTCGCACGAGACAAAGGCGAGGCATTAGCCGAGCGTTTTCTCGTGCGACACTACCTTTATACGCCGATAAAGTATTGTTACTCGTCCTCTAACTGTCATAGAGCAGAGCCAAAATCTTGACTGCACGTGCAGCAATACCGCTTATAAAATGAATGTCTGAAGTACTTTATCGGGATATAAATGTACTTCACGTGACCAAATATGAAGCTCCCATTGGACTAGAAATTCAGGTGTGCTCTAATGGCCAATAAATACTTTCTGGAAAGTGATTTTTTTTCCCCATCATTATCGTAAACATGTACCTTGTGCTGCGGAACATTGTTTCCAAGAAAAATATACACCGAGAACAATCTGATTAAAATTAACTCTACTGGTTTCACCAGTAGATCTAACAGCATTGCATGGACTCCCATGTCCAGGTGACATTTCATCTATAAATAACAATTTAAATATCGACCAATTAAACTTCGCCTTTTATAACGTTATTCGGGAGCATACAAATTCTAAAAATATCGGTCGAGACTATTTATGCAATAGGCGAACTTGCTGGTCTACTTCAACATTGAAAAAACAGTGGGTAAAGTGCAGTAATAAACTCCGGATTGTATACTAGTATAAACAGATTTTATGGCTATATCATCACGTTTTTTTATCGTCTTGAAACGAAATGACGTTTTCTACTGGGATGTATGCGGCCATTGAAACTGATTGAACGCTGGAACGCTTCTCGTTTCGACAGCCTGCACCACCAGGTTGGATTCTTTTTTAGCAAGATACCTTGCCTCCACGTCATTTCTCCGTCTGACTGTCGACTTGTTTTTTTTTTCGTGACTCGTATGACGGCCATTCTGCAGAACGCCACGGTTGTTCGCGTTTAGTCTCTACATGTCCGAGCCTGTCCTAGCAGCACTGGAAGATTGACCGCCCCACTCTAAGAAGAAATAGGAAGCGGGGTCGGCCCTAACTACTCTTTTTCTAGACTTTACCTTGCTTTATAGTGATACCATCTCGTATCCTCCGGAGTCGGGCCCGTCCGCACCACTATATCAACCCATGACGACTGGACTATACCCTAGTCTGATACTCTCTCTCGTTCAGACGGATCCGGCTTCTCAAGATCTGTATTTCAGCACAGCACTACACCTTCAACGTCTATCGACTGTCAATCTAGGGGTTTTCTTGACAGGATGCAACCCATCTCGTTCCTTTAAGCTGTGCACCCAAACGGCCTTAACGAGGCCACTCGCGTGGACATATCGATCGAACTTTAAACTTTTAGATCTGCGTTCAAAATTTTATGTCGAAATTACAATTTTTTTAAATATTATTAAACAGTCTCTCATCTTTCTCTTATTTAATTTTTAATTTTGGACTGTCCTAAAATGCTCCAAATTATATAAATATTCGGCCGAGAAGTCAATTCTTTTTTAATTTTTTGGCTTGTAACCTTTTTCTTTTTTTAATTTATTCTGTTAACATTTTTACTAATTGCTATTTTCAAAATTCTGCCCATTTTCACCCCCCTCCATCCCAAGTCAGGCCACCGATCTTATCGGAGGTCGGACTCGGGATGGGCGTGTTCGAAACCCTAGTGGTATATGGGCACGTTAAACTAGTTATCATCATAATCATCATCGATACTATTTATGCAATAAAAGTGCAGTAATAAACTCTGGATTGTATACTAGTATAAACAGATTTTATGACTATACCATCACGGGTTTTTATGTTGAAATTAGTTTCCGGCATACTTCGTAATTCATCCGAATCATTTCGTATACCCTCGGCATAATCCCGAATGTTTTCAAATTCTTTTCAAATCACTGGCATGATTTTGCAAGTAAGGTTTTGATTGGTTGAATGAAAGGTCAATTGGACATGAGCTCCAACTGGCTGCTGTTAGATCCACATGTAATAGTAGAACTAATTGTAATTAGATTGCACTGAGCGTTTTCATCAATGTCAAAAATGAGTAACTGAATTGCTAAATATAATGGTTGACCGAGACCCAAATGTAATGACCATTTTAGCTGATTTTAAAGCTGCAGCTTCGACCACATTTAAAATAAGGATTTAGAATGACTCATCCAAATTATATATTGGGCGGGACGTGAATGAATAAATGAAACCCCATCACGAAAAATACATCGGCTGTTGGGTGTCAAACTGTGGTAATGCCAACAAATAAAGTGATGATCAACATCAATATAAAAATTCTAGATTTAAATAAAAACAGTGTAAAGAACTGTGCAAAAATAAAAATATCACAAATAGATACTGACTTTTAATCAAAAGGTGCCCCAAAAGGGGAATTGTGCTGTATTGGTAATCCTCAAAGAGAATGTTACACTCCTGCACCACGGTGAGGTTACTGCACGCACAGGGGGGTGCGGGACGCAGCCCAGTGGTAAAGCGTTCGCTTAATGCGCGATCAGTCTGGAATCGATCCCCGTCGGTGGGCCTATTGGGTTATTTCTCGTTCAAGCCAGTGCACCACGACTGATATATCAAACGCAGTGGTATGTGCTATCCTGTCTGTGAGATGGTGCATAATCGAAAAGAGTAGCCCATGAAGTGGCGACAGCGGGTTTCCTCTCTCAGTGGTCTTTAACCATGTGTCCGACGCCATATAACCGTAAATAGAATGTTTTGAGTGCGTCGTTAAATAAAACATTTCTTTCCTTCCTTCCATCCAATAGTCGATTAATTAACATCACACACGTTAACTTTAGTAACCGTTGTTATTGGATGGGAAAGCGATAGTGCAGTCTTACAATTACACTTTTATTGAGCATTATTCTGTCTCTCTCTCTCTCACACACACACACACACACACACACACACACACACACACACACACACACACACACACACACACACCTCCCACCAACCTCCAACAAATAAATAATAATAAATAAATAAACCCAAAACAACCCCCCAAAAAACAACCCCAAAAAAAACAACCCAAAAAACCCCCACCCACAACACAAAACCCCCACAAAAAACCACACGCACGTACGCACTCATGCACGTACACACAAACACAGACACACACACAGACACACACACATAGACACACATACACACACACATAGACACACACACAGACAGACACACACACAGACACACACACAGACAGGCAGACAGACGGATATATACACACACAAACACAGACACACACAGACACACACACAGACACACATACACACAGACAGACACACCCACATAGACACACACACACACACATAGACACACACACAGACAGACACACACACAGACACACAGACTCACACACAGACAGACAGACAGACAGACGGATATATACACACACAAACACAGACACACACAGACACACACACAGACACACAGACACACAGACAGACACACACACATACACACACACACACACACACACTTAAAAGAAAAAAAGAGAAGAAAAGTAAAAAAAAACCCAAATAAAATAAATATAGATCAAAATGAAAGAAAGACCAAGACATTATTAATGAGTCGATGAGAGATTACAGGAAACGGTCATTAACCTTAAAACACAAATCCAATCTACCCAGCAAAAGTACTAAATTTCCCTTTCGTTATCAGATTTTCATTCAATATCTGTGTTAATCGTTTCCACTACTTATAGACGTGTTATAATGTTTTGGGTTTTTTAAAGTAACTTACCACACTTTATTGAGAAATCAAACTGGATGCGTTTTAGATAACGAATGATATATATGGCTCCTGACCTTTTACTTAACACAAGTGTCAAATAATGGATTCATCACAGATTAAGACAGTGCAACGATACATCTACGTTGTGTACAAAAACAGATTTATTGAAAATGTCATCTATATATTCAGCCATCGATATATAACATAACTTGAAAGCAGACTTAAGTTGTTAAGATATTGTGTCTTGAAAGAAAAATCAGCGGTTTATAATGTCAAGTCATTCTAGTGGTTCTGATAATGGAGTTATTTTATGTAATTATATAAAACTGTAAATTATGACCAGTCCTTTTGTTAGTAAATGTATGTATTATTATTATATAGATATGTATAATTATATGTATGTGTGTGTGTGTGTGTGTGTGTGTATGTGTGTATGTATGTATGTATGTATGTATGTATGCAAGTATGTATGTATGTATTTATGTATGTATGTGTGTAAGTGTGTGTATTTGTGTGTATGTGCATGTGTGTATGTGTGTGTGTGTGTGTGTGTGTGTGTGTGTTGTGTATGTGTACCTGCGTACATGTATGTGTGTATATGTATGTACATGTGCGTGTGTATGTATATGTATAATATGTATGTATAATATGTATGTATGTATGTATGTACGTACGTGTGTATGTGCGTATATGAATATATGTGTATATATGTATGTATGTATGTATAATTTCACACGCACGTACATACACGCATGCACACGCACATACACACACACATATACACGCACGTATACACGCACACACCCACACACACACACACACACACACACATATATATGAAACAAATGTATAATATATAAAAACTCATTGCTGCTGCTACAAAATGGGGGTTGGGTGGAAAAATCCCCCCCCCCCCCCCCCCCCCCCCTTCCGCGTCCTACGCCAATGTTTGTTACCAAGCAATCACCACGATGTGACCCGACCCTCGTAAAATGTGGTTGAACATCGCTGACGAAGATACCGAGTCTCGGTCATCGATATTTTGTCGTTGTTTAACCGTTTACAAACGTAACCCCACACAAAGGCCAGAATTTCGACCATTAGTTAGCGTCGAGCTACAGGTAAATTGCTCTCAATTTAAACCCGTCTCAAATAGTAACACCGAGAATCTTGTTATAGATGAGGGGGCTAAATTTAGACTAATACTACTATCCGTTTTAGCTCTGGCTTTGCCACAGATAGGCGCAAGTACAATACGTTCGCGTGCGTTCGTTGTGTTAGGCCGACAACGCCGAGCCGGCAATGCTCGGTAATTCGCGATAGATCTGTCAGCGCACGAAGCCAAATTTGAACTTAATCTGTTAACTGAAGTAATTTGTCGTACCGCGCGAGGTTTGATAAGGACCGATCACAACATGATGGCAAATTGGAGAACGGAATTGTACAAGCTATTTGGGTATAGATATTTTTCAAACAGGGAGAGAAAAAAAAAGCGAGAAAAAAGAAAGAAAAAACCCCCCCCCATAAAACCTCTGGAATCTGAAGAAACAAATTGACGTATTATGAAGCTTTTTCTTCTTCTTTTCTTTAAAAAAAAAAAAAGGAAAAAAAAGTCTGTATTATTCCCATCTTATCTAGTTCCCAAAAGAAAGAAAGAAAAAAATGTTTTATTTAACGACGCACTGAACATATTTTATTTACGGTTATATGGCGTCAGACATATGGTTAAGGACCACACAGATATTGAAGGACGAAACCCGCTGTCGTCACTTCATGGGCTACTCTTTTCAACTGGCAGCAAGGGATCTTTTATATGCACCATCCCATAGACAGGATACCACGGTCTTTGATGTACCAGTCGTGGTGCACTGGCTGGAGCGAGAAATAGCCTAATGGGCCCACTGACGGGGATCGATCCTAAACCGACCGTGCATCAAGCGAGCGCTGTACCACTGGGCTACGCCTCGCCCCCAAAAGTAGAAAAACAACAATTTGCTAATTGTTTTCCTGTCAGAAGACAAGGTTCCCACATTATAGTTTTGCACGCCAAGAAGAAACTTATGTTGTTATCACAATATATACAAAATATGCACGTCTGTTCTGGGACATTTAGTATGACTTAATTTCGAAATATTACTCCCACCCCCATCACCCGCCTTCGCACCGCACCCCGAAGATGTTCGCGGCCCTCGGTTCCAAGGCATGATGGTCTGAGGAGACGCCGGGTGCAGAATAACCAATGTAAAATATTTCAGAATATATCTTCAAGCAACTGCAGTTTAAAAAGTAGATCTGACATGCCCCCCCCCCCCCCCCACCCCCGCCCCCAACCCTATCCTGAGTTAATCCCGGCTTTCTATTTCAGTATCGGGGCCGTACGTAGCCCAGTGGTAAAGCGCAAGCCTGATGTGCCGTTAGTTTAGAATCGATCCCCGTCGATCGGTCCATTGGGCTATTTCTCATTTCACCCAGTGCACCACGACTGGTATATTAAAGGCCGTGGTATATACTACCCTGTCTGTGGGATGGTGTTTATAAAAGATTATGTTTATAACTAATGGGAAAAAAAATGTAGCGGATTTCCTCTCTAAGACTATAGACGATGATTAATAAATAAATGTTCTCTAGTGGTGTCGTTAAACAAAACAAACTTAAACTTTCTATTTCTTGATCAGCCATTATTTCTGTTCATGCCACTCGTCTTCAAAATTCTGTCCGCCGGGCCTGCAATGGATTTATTAGCAGTTCCGAGTTTGTCACCGACAGTTTTTAGTTACATACACAATAGAAATAATTTCATTTCTCCGCTATTTGAAAGACGCGAAAACGGCGTGGGAGACACGAATTAAATTAAGACCACCCTACTTTGCATTTCAATCCCATCCTTCTCCCAACACCGACAATTTAATCTGACCAACTTGAATGGGATGCATAGAATATGTTCCTATGACTGATTGCATTTATAAAATTGCGCCTCTTGGAGTGAGGTCAATGAATCTAGCGACCCAGCGCTCCAGTGTCGGAATTCTTGACATGTTTCAGATTCTTGCTAAAACGTCGCCTCCGGTGACAGAGGTCCTAGGATCGATACTCGTTGTTAGCCACGTAGCAGGGGCAGTTCGAAAGGTTGAAAGTTTATTGGGAAGGTCTTAATAATTGCATTTTGTGATCAACGTAAACTAGGTATTGTGCGTGACAGGTTACTGGTCTTTGGGTTTTTTTGGTCTGTTTTAAAGAAATAATAACTAGATGATGCCAGTGAAAGCAAGTAAAAGGAATATTTGAGTAACGACACCTCATTAGCATATTTTTAACTAGGATTATTCTATTTGTAACTTATGGTTGGTTTTGAAACTTGGAAGAGAGAGAGAGAGAGAGAGAGAGAGAGAGAGAGAGAGAGAGAGAGAGAGAGAGAGAGAGAGAGAGAGAGAGAGAGAGAGAGAGAGAGAGAGAGAGAGAGAGAGAGAGAGAGAGAGAGAGAGAGAGAGAGAGAGCGAGAGAGAGAGAGAGAGAGCAGAGAGGGAGAGAGAGAGAGAGAGAGAGAGGGAGAGAGAGAGAGAGAGAGAGAGAGAGAGAGAGAGAGAGAGAGAGAGAGAGAGAACGAGACGTAAACATAAATAGTCTTATCTCTTCCCAGTAACCTCCCTGCACCCCCACCCCACCATTCCACGCGTCCTTCTCGGCCCTCGATCGCTACTCTCTACGATTTCTATATTACTACTGGAATTGACACTTGCAACAGAAAAATCAATACCCCACGACTGGTATAATTAAAGGCCGTGGTATGTTATGTCTGTGGAAAAGTGCGTGTAAAAGATACATTGCTATGGAAAAATATAGCGGGTTTTCTTCGGAACACTGTGTAAGAATTGTCAAATGTCTGGCAATTAATAACCGATGCTTAATTAATCAATGTGGTCTTACTGGTGTCATTGAAGAAAATAAACTTTAACTTGTTTTTTTTTTATCTAATTGGTGAAAATGTTTATATTCCTTCTGCTTGATAAGCTCATTCCGTATGAGTAGTTTTAACAAAATAGAAAACAAAAACCTCAAAACCTTGTCCACCAGATCAATTTTCTAGAGAGTAGTACAACAACTAGCGGGGGAGGAAAGCGGGAAAGATAAATGGAAACATAAGTGGTAGCCGACCTCCAGATCATTCTCCAAGTACAGTCCTTCAACATCAAAAGCAAATGTTGCCCATCAAAAAATATCATACATATAACGCCGAACCAGATCTGGCTTGTTAGACGTTTGTCGTGCTGGTGACGGATAAACTATATTTATCCTAGTAACAGAACAACCGTCTGAAGTATACATGGTCGTCAGTACCAAGCTGGGGCAAGTTCAGCCAGCCGTTTGTTAGACTGGCTTTTACGTTAAGCATTAAGTTGATCGATTGTTTGTTTTGATTAACGACATCACTAGATCACATTGATTTATTAATCATCGGCTATTGGATGTCAACCATTTGGTAATTTTGACGTATAGTCTTAGAAAGGAAACCCGCTATAATTTTTCATTAGTAGCAAGGGATCTTTTATATGCACCATCCCACAGACAGGATAGCACATACCACGGCCTTTGATATACCAGTCGAGATGCACTGGCTGGAACGAGAAATAACCCGATGGGCCCACAGACGCGGATCGATCACACACCGACCGCGAATCAAGCGAGCGCTTTGCCACTGGGTTACGTCCCGCCCCAACCCTCTTAAATAGATCGAATACGTCTATCGTTATGTATATATATTATGTTTTCAATATATATGATACGCGTTAAACCGAATGATCCCCAAGGGCACCGGTCAAAATAGTTCTCACCCGTTTAGCTGAAAACGACAGTTGAACTTGTGCTTGGTTTGAGTTCAGCCAGCCCTTTGTCGCTAACGTTTGATGGACTGGGTTTTTTTTCACGTTACGCGTTAAACCGAAATACCAATGTGGGTACCAGTCGTAACAGTTTGTTAACGTTTAGCGTATTTCGTTTCAACTTATTTTCGTGCTTATATCCAATTAAGGTTCAAGCACGCTTTCCTGGGCACACACCTAAGCTATCTGGGCTGTCTGTCCAGGACAGTGGGTTAGTTGTTAGTTGGTTAGTGAGAGATAAGAGGTGTAGTGGCATTACACCTATCCATTGAGCCTTTAAGAACTCGCTCTAGGTTGGTGCCAGTACCGGGCTGCGAACCCTGTACCTACCAGCCTGTAGTCCGATGGCTTAACCACTGCGCCATCGAGGCCGGTCGTTTAGTACAAAATGTAGGCAATTCCTTTAATCTCACATTCACCGGCCCTTAACATTCATTTTGTTTTTCTCTCACATAGTAACTCTATAAACCACGATACTGTGACTTGCCATATTTGCCTTATTTGTTTTTCCATTTCATTCATTTCAACTTATTTCCGTGCTTATATCTAATTAAGGTTCAAGGACGCTGTCCTGGACACACAACTCAGCTAGCTGGGCTGTCTGTCTAGGACAGTGGGTTAGTTGTTAGTGGTTAGTGGTCTGTTCTTCCGAAATAATTGCCGATTGAGAAAATAACCTGACTATTAATTGGCGCCCCACAAAAGGTGATGGACAGTTCCCCACACACCCGAAGGCATCTCGCAATGCTGTTGATATATAGCGACTGTGAGTAATCCATATTATTATCTATAGCCTCTGCCCCCCCCCCCCCCCCCCCATATCCAACCCACCTCAGCCCCATTCCTCTATCAATGGCCCTTGTCATGGGAGGTTACATTACCTACATTTATCAACAGGCGACTGACTAATGCAATTTTAATGACCATCTTTTCAGCCGGGTTCTTCAGGGAACTATTAATCTTTGCTCAGTGTCCATGCACGGGCTATTAGCCTAGTAATTACAGTCCACGTCCCTCTTGGTCATTCAGCAAGATGTCTCTTCTGGCAAACTGCCAAAATCCAGACATTATTGAAACGGTTACGGCAAAGCCTTACTCCCAGAGTAACGTCCCTTTAGTCAGAGGTCAAGGCTGGTTGGAAGCACGCCTGCAATTCCCGAACAGTCGCGTAGTTTAGCGGGGGCGGACTTGTGGGGGAAAGACAACAGCTGAAGCATTTCACCATTCACGATACTGTAACTTCGTTATAACGAAACAGCCAATTTAGCTTATTATATGGCAATCTACTTTTCTCACAGCATATTTTTTTCCCGTCACGCGTTTGTGTGAAGTGTATCAGTTGTTAGTTGTAGCCTTTAATTTCGAAATATGATATTGAGACCATTTGTTTTTTTGCTTTGAATACTAGAATAATAATAATAAAAAATAATGAAAGGAAAGAAATGAAAGAAATGTTTTATTTAACGACGCACTCAACACGTTTTAATTACGGTTACCTTGTTGCCTGTCTGCGTCTACCTTGTTGCCTGTCTGCGTCTACCTTGTTGCCTGTCTGCGTCTACCTCGCTGTCTGTCTGCGTCTACCGTGTTGCCTGGCTGCGTCTACCTCGGTGCCTGTCTGCGTCTACCGTGTTGCCTGTCTGCGTCTACCTCGGTGCCTGTCTGCGTCTACCTTGTTGCCTGTCTGTGTCTACCTTGTAGCCTGTCTGCGTCTACCGTGTTGCCTGTCTGCGTCTACCTTGCTGTCTGTCTACGTCTACCTTGTTATCGTTGCATATGTTTGTACGACCAGCTGTCCGTCTTTCACTCTCACTTCTTTCGTATTTTCATGTCAGCATTTTTCCCCCAGTTGTCATCACCCGGAACAGGTCAGGTCAGGTCAGAGAGTTTTACGTGCACATTCATAACAAGCTGTTGTAGCGCACGCCTGCCATGGGTAGGAATCCCGAACTGCGATCACAGCTGAAGTCTGCAAAGAGAAATAATAATAATAATAATGCCAATTAAAATAAAACGGCCTGATCGCACGACTCCACTACCTAACTTGGAGAAGCTTTGATGGCCCCTCCTCGGCGTTTGAAGTGGAGTTATGTGGGCAGCACAAGAGACCGTTAATCAGATTGTTCATTAAGCCTGTATTAAGACTAATTGCAAATGGTTCTTTGAAAGATGGAAAAATAACCCCCATTAGGCGCGCGCCAGTACTAGATGAAGCCCATGCAAAATCAATGCATGTTAAAAAAAAGACTAATAAGTTGTTTTATTAAAAAAAAAATATATATAAATGTTTCCTCTCTGTTTGAAAAAGACGAAGGGAAAAAGAAGATTTTACAGAACAATTATTTTGTTTACAAGACAATGTCATGTCACAATTTTGTTTATCAGTATATATACATTATTGCATTTATTGTACATGTATATTGCACCTAAATATTTCGCTCATGTGAAGTAGTTTTCAGCGATCATGCACCTTTCTAACAAAACTTGCTCCGGAGAGGGGGGGGGGCGAGAGAGAGAGAGAGAGAGAGGAGAGAGAGAGAGAGAGAGAGAGAGAGAGAGAGAGAGAGAGAGAGAGAGATTCAGAGAGAGACAGAGAGAGAGAGACAGAGAGAGACAGACAGAGAGAGACAGAGAGAGAGAGACAGAGAGAGACAGGAGATAGAGAGAGAGAGAGAGAGAGAGAGAGAGAGAGAGAGAGAGAGAGAGAGAGAGAGAGAGAGAGAGAGACAGACAGAGACAGAGGCAGAGACAGAGACAGAGAGACAGAAACTTAGCTCTTCCCAGTAACCTCCCTGATACACAAACACACCCTGGAATTGAGTCCTGAAAGTAATGAAATATTTGGTAATACGACTTTTGGTTTTATATAATATATTTTTATTTCCAGAGCCCAAAAGCCGCCAAACGGTGAAAAGGTTCGACCGCGCGTTCTCCACATTCACCCGCTTCCTGTCCCGCCAGAGTCCACGACACAGAGGCGACCAGGCGTTTGTGGAAAAAATGTTCAGACTGTTTGACATGGATGGTAATGTTTGTCTTAGTTTATAGAGAAAAGGAATGTTTGTTTAACGACACCTCAGCGCCTCTTAAACTACGGCCCTTTGTTATCTTGCATATGCATATTTCTAATGCTTGTTGTTGGCCGCGTATTGTATATATTAATGCTTTCATGCCTATAATACTAGTAGGTTGTAAAAGCTTACTCAGTAAAGAACAAATTTCGATATTTGGTCAACAGAGAAAGAGGAAACCCGCTGCCACCAGATAAGATACTCCTGACAATAAAGCATCAAGAGATGGTTTATATGCACTTTCCCATGACAGTACATACCATGGCGTTTGATGTACCAGTCGTGAGGCACTAGATGGGGCGGGGGGAAAAACATGAGTCCATTGATGGCGATCGATCCTACTACCCATCGCACGTCAGGCGAGCGCTCAATCACTGGGCTATATAGACAAAAGAAAAGTTTGTTAGAGTTCGTTTTGTTTAACGACACAACTAGAGCACATTTTTATATGCATCATCCCACCGACAGGGTGGTACATACAACGGCCTTTGATATGCCAATCGTGGTGCACTGGCTGGGACGAGAAACAGCCCAATGGGCCTACCGACGGGGATCGATCCCAGACCGACCGCGCATCGAGCGAGTCTTTTACCACTGTGCTAGGTCCCGCCCCTTAATCTTAGAGAGGAAACCCGGTACGTTTCCATCAGCAACAAAGATCTTTTATATGCATTTTTCCCCACAGACAGGACGAAACAGACCACGACTTTTGATGTCAAGCATTTGCTAATTTTGACATATAGTCTTAGAGAGGAAACCCGCTACATTGTTGTCCATTAGTAGCAAGGGATCATTTATATGCACCATCCCATAGACAGGATAGCACATACCACGACCTTTTGATATACCATTCGTGGTGCACTTGCTGGAAGGAGAAATAGCCCAATGGGCCCACCGACGGGGATCGATCCTAGACCGATATCGCGTCAAGCGAGTGCTTTACGACTGGCTACGTCCCGCCCCTACATAGACAAAAGCACCTGACGATGAGTCATAACTTTCAGGGAAGGATTTAGCTCAGTCGATTGAGTCTTCGCTTGAGGTGCTTATATTGCAGGATCGAACCACCTCGATGTATCCATCCAACTGATTGGGGGTTTCGCGTTCCAACCAGTGTACCACAGCTGGTCAAAGGCCGTGGTATGTGCTTTCCTGTCTGTGGGAAGGATTTAGCTCAGTCGATTGAGTCTTCGCTTGAGGTGCTTATATTGCAGGATCGAACCACCTCGATGTATCCATCCAACTGATTGGGGGTTTTCGCGTTCCAACCAGTGTACCACAGCTGGTCAAAGGCCGTGGTATGTGCTTTCCTGTCTGTGGGAAAGTGCCTATACAAGATCCCTTGCATAGTGAGAAAATGTAGCGGGTTTCCTCTGACTACGAGTGAGAATGGCCAAATGTTCGATATCCAATAGCCGATGGTTAATTAATCAATGTGTTCTAGTAGTGTCGTTAAACAAAACCAAATTTAACTTTTTACACATTTTAAATTTTTTATATTGTTTTGTTGCATCACAGGTCAGTAGATTAACGCAGATTGGTGTACATTTTCTGGGGGTAAAAAGATCTTCCTTTAAAAGCAAAATACCTCAACATTTATAATAACTAGGACTATGTTTCTTCTTTTATATTGTTTTTTCTTTGCTTTAAATAATGACAGATGACCGGTCTCGGTGGCGCAGTGGTTAAACCATCGGACTACAGACTGGTAGGTACAGGGTTCGTAGCCCGGTACCGGCTCCAACCCAGAGCGAGTTCTTAATGGCTCAGTGAGTAGGTGTAAGGCCACTACACCATCTTCTCTCTCAATAACCACTAACCAACTGTCATGGACAGACAGCACAGACAGCTGAGGTGTGTGCCCAGGACAGCGTGATTGAACCTTAATTGGATATAAACACGAAAATAAGTTGAAATGAAATGAAATTATAGATGACGTGTTTAGGGTATAATCAAGTAGGTCTACCAATTATTCCTTTGTGTTTACGATTTATTATTTTGTTTGTTTTTTCAGCGGATGACGTCATAGAACGAGATGAATTTCAAGCTATTTTGGGACTTTTAGGAATTATAAGTCACACGTTTTCTTAATAACTTCCAATTTGAATATCACGCATGCTTCCCGTACACCGAAAGAACGCCTCTGCTGATTGGATGATGGTGGGTCCAATGATTGCAATGAGACGCTTGTTGTGGTGAGATGACGAAATAACCAACGGCAACGCGGCAAGAAAGACAACTCCGCGGAACAGTGGTTGATGTAAAAAATGGCGAACTGTTCATCATCTACGTGACTGGACAGTTGGCTCCTTCAGCTTACACATGTACCTCGTGATATTGAACTATAACTTTACGTCCAAACCGAACTGTTACATCGGGTGTGATAATACTATAACAAAGAATCGTCTTGGATGGGGTTCCAGCCGACATGTTCTACATACAGTCACATACATGCAGTGACGATGGACTTACTTCGTGACATCCCAGGGGCAGGGTTAGAGGAAGGTTGGGAGGTGGGACCAGGCGCTAGCACTCCCTTTTTTTTGGTGCCGAACTGCAACATTATCCGTGTTGTTTTTCGCTTATATTTATAATACCATATTGCAGTTTAGCCCCCACTCCCGCCCACGTCATCACAAAATTATTGACCCGCCCCTAACATCTCCAAATAAATATAATTAAATCTGAATGAGGTTTTCAATAATATGTTGAGATGTTGTGGTGTAACAATAGGATTGGCTAATCGCGTTTACGACAGCATTTGTGTACATGCGTCACTTCTGATTTAGGAGAGGCAATCTATATTTCAAATTGTGTAGGCCTTCTTCCCAAACTGATTACAAATGATCGAGGGTTGTTGTGGGAGTATCTTTCTTGTATTACTTTTATTGTATGTGGGTATTGTTATCCATGGGTCTGTGTATTTCCAACAAAGAATGCTATGAAAATATTCCTTTAAAAGCAGTTCGGCTAATGGCTAATATTAATTGAATAACGACGGCTCTGTTTTACTGGTAACTGTGGTTTTATTCCATAAATGTAGCTATAGTGACAATCAACACAATCTAGTAAAATCACGATACGGTAAACACGGAATAAACAATTCACATAATTCATACACGTTCACGTTCAGTCATTTAGTCAAATAGCTAAAGTATTAGTTGCTTCTCTAAATTGTTTTTAGTAACACACGTAACATTTCCAATCTGTGCAATGCGAAACCACAATGACATAGAATACAGAACCAAAACGAATATGACTGTGGTTTCCACAAACAGGGTCTACATTTATATAGCCTAGATGTATAGAACAAAGTCTTGCTTTTTATTTTTCGTTTTACTGTTTGTTATTAAATTTAAATGTATATTTGTTGGAGAGTCATATTGATTCGAATTGAAAAAAACGGAAAAAAAACAAAGGTCGATATTATTGGGAGTGTCTAGGTTATGGAATGCAAACAGAACACATTTTAAGGTACAACTAAAATTATTGTGAACATACATTTCAATACAGATATTCGCTAGTTATTTTGTATTTAAACTTTATTAATGTTTGAAGCTGAATTTTATATATATTGTTGCTACGTAATATGTATACAGCTTACAATCAGAAAATAAAACTGACAGTATGAACTACCAGAACAGAACAGGACAGTACAGAACAGAACAGAACAGAACAGAACAGAACCAACAAAACAGTACAGAGTAAAACAGAACAGAACAGTACAGTACAGAATAAAACAGAACAGAACGGAACTTTATTACTCTCAAGGTCACCATTCGGTGATATAAGAGGAGAACAAAAATGTACCAAAATTGAGCAAACATGATGACATGACATTAAATATACTCTTCAAAAAAGTAGGGGAACCTGAAATATTAAAACATATGTTTTGACCACAGACATCCTAGTAAAGAACGTTCAGGTCTGTTTATTAACATACCGAAACACATTCCATAGTTTGCACGTGCATCACGCAGTTGTCCCGACACGTGCGTGGGGTGTCATTCTCGATTTTGACAATTTCCAGGAAGGTCCATTGTTCACTGTGGAACATTATTTCTGTCAATCGTTTTCATTATGTTGATCATACAGTTGTTATTGTTTTGTTTTTAGTCATTTTTATTGTTTGAATTTGCGATTTACTGATTAAAATTTCAGTTCTGACCCTATCGTCCTTCAAGGTCTTTGGTGTTCATAAAACCTACTGTAATACTGAACTACCGGTTGTAATGTTTGCCCAATTAATTCACTATTATCATATAACCATTCCCCACAGCTAATATACCTTACAGTTTTGGCAATTGTAAATTCTTATTAGAGTTCCCCTACTTTTTTTGAAGAGTATATAATAAATATATAACAATACCTAATAAAATACATAATGCATTCAAAGGGTTTTCCGGAGGAACACATTTTGTTTATTATATTGATAAATTAGCATAACTTTCTTAGAATGCCCGCATTTTTGCAATTACATAACTGTTCGCGTCTTATACCGTAACGTTTTAAAAGTCGAAAATGAACTCCACAGTCTCCTCCCCCCTCCCAGTAAACAAAACAAAACATAAAAACAAAATAGAGGCTTGGAAATGAATGTAGCATTTAATATAAATAGCAGTAAACAAATTTAATCACACGACGAAACAGAGAACATGTTGATAATGGGTTGCATGAGCTTATATTCCAATGATTTTATTTCCAATTTACCAGTCGACGAATCATAGGGTGCATGAATTCGAAACTCTGCTTTGGTGCAGGGAACATGTTGCTAAACGTTTCGAAGAGGCCATCTTGAAAGCGTCCGTGAACGTGTTACCGTTCTTCAAATCCCACACCACGTCACGAGAACGATTTATAGACCGTTCGCGAACGAACTTTCCAATATACGGTTAGGCGCACTGTCACATGATCTGTCATCTTCATAAATCAAGGCTAATATTCGCTCCTCGTATTCAGCCTTGATACATGTCGTCAAGAAATCGTGCCACAAAATGCTTAAATTTCATTGGATGCGATGAGATCTGATTGCAACGAATCGCAACGCTCCTATTTAGATTCCCTTGTTATTGTATACAAAGATGGCAGCGTCAGCGTCCGTGGAAACGTATCGTGTTTGTCAATATGTTAAAAAAAAGGTTTCGGCGGTTAATTTTTGATATTGCTTTCAAGATTGTCACATGTTACCGATGCTGTGATTGGTCAGCGATGTCATCGTGTAAGGGACATAATCGGTGTTATACATTTTCTTCCAATAGAGGGCGCTAGTAGTGGATATCAGTAATCTTGACTACATGTATCAAGGCTGAATACGAGGAACGAATATTAGCCTTGATTTATGAAGATGATGATCTGTATGACGTCATACTTCAGCCAATAGCAGTAAAGTATGTATCATCTTTTACATCACCAGTCGTGTAAATGGAAATGCGATGTTTTTACGATGTAATTGAAAACTAAAATGTAGACATGATGGATTTCAAGTTGAAATTTGATAATCAAAACTTATCAACACTACTGTGATGACAAAGAAATAATATATTTATTTAACTATAGACTGCGCAACATAATTTATCACGAACACCTCAAAAAACAGAATGATTTTCATTTCTTTTTGTTTTCGTTTTTTGTGTTTGTGCAATTTTACATATCGTTATGACTTGAAATAAATATGTGAATAAGAACAAATATATGTCTTGAGTTGTTTTTCATCATAGTTAAATTATATATGTATACATGGCTGTATCATTTTCATATTAGGTTAATTAAATTTGTTTTACAGTATGCATATGTGTAATTTACAAATTTGGCCTTACACAGATACACACAAAAATAGCTTTCAGGGCTGCAACTAGCTTAAAATGAATGGGGCGGTGGTGAAAAAGAGAGAGAGAAAAAAAAGGGGACACGAAAATGAACTTCTCCAGGTAGTCAAAAAATAAAATGTTCTAACTAAAACGTGCACTGTTTTTGTAATTTGCTTGTAACTGCGGCGACGACGATTTGTTGATTAGGGTGGCGGTGGTGGTGGTGATGATGGTGGTAATGGTGATGGTGGTGGTGGTGGTGGTGGTGGTGGTGGTGGTGGTGGTGATGGTGGTTATGGTTGTGGTGATGGTGGTGGTGATGGTGGTGGTGGTGGCGGTGGTGGTGGTGGTGGTAGTGGTGATGGTGGTGGTAGTGGTGATGGTGGTAGTGGTGATGGTGGCGGTGGTGGTGGTGATGATGGTGGTAATGGTGATGGTGGTGGTGGTGGTGGTGGTGGTGGTGGTGGTGATGGTGGTTATGGTTGTGGTGATGGTGGTGGTGATGGTGGTGGTGGTGGTTATGGTTGTGGTGATGGTGGTGGTGGTGGTGGTGATGGTGGTTATGGTTGTGGTGATGGTGGTGGTGATGGTGGTGGTGGTGGCGGTGGTGGTGGTGGTAGTGGTGATGGTGGTGATGGTGGTAGTGGTGATGGTGGTAGTGGTGATGGTGGCGGTGGTGGTGGTGATGATGGTGGTAATGGTGATGGTGGTGGTGGTGGTGGTGGTGGTGGTGATGGTGGTTATGGTTGTGGTGATGGTGGTGGTGATGGTGGTAGTGGTGGCGGTGGTGGTGGTGGTAGTGGTGATGGTGGTGATGGTGGTAGTGGTGATGGTGGTGGTGGTGATGGTGGTAGTGGTGATGGTGGTAGTGGTGATGGTGGTAGTGGTGATGGTGATGGTGGTGGTAGTGGTGATGGTGGTAGTGGTGATGGTGGTGATGGTGGTAGTGGTGATGGTGGTAGTGGTGGTGGTGGTGGTGGTGATGGTGGTGGTGGTGATGGTGGTGGTGGTGATGGTGGTAGTGGTGATGGTGATGGTGGTGATGGTGATGGTGGTTATGGTTGTGGTGATGGTGGTGGTGATGGTGGTAGTGGTGGCGGTGGTGGTAGTCGTGATGGTGGTAGTGGTGATGGTGGTGGTGGTGGTAGTGGTGATGGTGGTGGTAGTGGTGATGGTGATAGTGGTGATGGTGGTGATGGTGGTAGTGGTGATGGTGGTAGTGGTGATGGTG
This sequence comes from Gigantopelta aegis, assembly GCF_016097555.1. NCBI lineage: Eukaryota > Metazoa > Mollusca > Gastropoda > Neomphalida > Peltospiridae > Gigantopelta > Gigantopelta aegis. Next base: position 17,042,537 of record NC_054707.1, read on the forward strand.
GTGGTGGTGATGGTGGTAGTAGTGGTGATGGTGGTGGTGGTGGTGATGGTGGTGGTGGTGGTGATGGTGGTGGTAGTGGTGATGGTGGTTATGGTTGTGGTGATGGTGGTGGTGATGGTGGTAGTGGTGGCGGTGGTGGTAGTCGTGATGGTGGTAGTGGTGATGGTGGTGGTGGTGGTAGTGGTGATGGTGGTGGTAGTGGTGATGGTGATAGTGGTGATGGTGGTGATGGTGGTAGTGGTGATGGTGGTAGTGGTGATGGTGGTGGTGGTGATGGTGGTAGTAGTGGTGATGGTGGTGGTGGTGGTGATGGTGGTGGTGGTGGTGATGGTGGTGGTAGTGGTGATGGTGGTTATGGTTGTGGTGATGGTGGTGGTGATGGTGGTAGTGGTGGCGGTGGTGGTAGTCGTGATGGTGGTAGTGGTGATGGTGGTGGTGGTGGTGGTAGTGGTGATGGTGGTGGTAGTGGTGATGGTGATAGTGGTGGTGGTGGTGGTGGTGGTGGTGGTGGTGGTGGTGGTGGTGGTGGTGGTGGTGGTGGTGGTGGTGGTGGTGGTGGTGGTGGTGGTGGTGGTGGTGGTGGTGGTGGTGGTGGTGGTGGTGGTGGTGGTGGTGGTGATGGTGGTGGTGGTGATGGTGGTGGTGGTGGTGATGGTGGTAGTGTTGATGGTGGTAGTGGTGGTGGTAGTGGTGATGGTGGTGGTGGTGATGGTGGTAGTGGTGATGGTGGTGGTGGTGGTGGTGATGGTGGTAGTGGTGGTAGTGGTGATGGTGGTGGTGGTGATGGTGGTAGTGGTGATGGTGGTGGTGGTGGTGGTGATGGTGATGGTGGTGGTGATGTAGTGGTGATAGTGATGGTGATGGTTGTGCTGGTGGTGGTGGTGGCCATGGTGGTGGTGGTGATGGTAATGGTGGTGGTGGTGGTGATGGTGGTAATGTAGTGGTGATAGTGATGGTTGTGGTGGTGGTGGTGGTGATGATGGTGGTGGTGGCGGTGGTCATGGTGGTGATGGTAATGGTGGTGGTGGTGGTGATGGTGGTAGTGGTGGTGGTAATGTAGTGGTCATAGTGATGGTGATGGTTGTGCTGGTGGTGGTGATGATTGTGGTCGTGGTGGTGATGGTGGTTATGGTTGTGGTGATGGTGGTAATGGTGGTGGTGATGGTGATAGTGGTAGTGGTGCTGGTGGTGATGGTTGTGATGCTGGTAGTAGTGATGATGTGGTGGTGATGGTGATGATGGTTGTGGTTGTGATGGTGATGGTTGTGGTGGTGGTGGTGGTGATGGTGATGGTTGTGGTGGTGATGGTGATGGTGATTATAATTGATGACACAGACAAGATAGTACACACTACACACTACACCCACCACGGCCTTTGGTCGTGAACCTGTGGAACTCCAGGCTCAAGTTCTGTTGTTCAACTACATCAAACCCCGGTGTTACATGCAAAATATATAATATGCTTAATTGCATCCAAATGTTTAAAACACGTTCGCTTTTTCCATGCTTCCATCAGAATCCTGTTCAAGCAAGCCTGTCGTGGACACAATCCTACCATCGCCAGTGAGTTCTGTCCAAGTTGGTTGATGTCGCATATTGCATTTAAAGTGAGAGGAGAGTGGCAGGGGAGAAGAAAGAAGCAATCGAAGGCGTCGGGAACGGAGAGTGCTGCCCCCCCCCCCCCCCACCGACTCTTAACATTGCTCCTCTCCTCCCTCCTGTTGGGATACCGGCCTCGGTGGCGTCGTGGTTAGGCCATCGGTCTACAGGCTGGTAGGTACTGGGTTCGGATCCCAGTCGAGGCATGGGATTTTTAATCCAGATACCGACTCCAAACCCTGAGTGAGTGCTCCGCAAGGCTCAATGGGTAGGTGTAAACCACTTGCACCGACCAGTGATCCATAACTGGTTCAACAAAGGCCATGGTTTGTGCTATCCTGCCTGTGGGAAAGAGTACCCCATGTAGTGGCGACAGCGGGTTTCCTCTCAAAATATGTGTTGTCCTTAACCATATGTCTGACGCCATATAACCTTAAATAAAATGTGTTGAGTGCGTCGTTATATAAAACATTTCTTTCTTTCTTTCCTTCCTGTTGGAAGACGAATCAATGTATTAATAACCCTTCCAGTTTCTAGAATCTTCCGACGCCTATGACAACGAAATTTCACAGTGCATAACATAAATGTTTGTTTTGGTTAACGGCACCACTGGAGCACATTGATTTATTAATCATCGGCTGTTGGATGTCAAACATTTACTGTTTCTGACATATAGGCTTAGAGAGGAAACCCACTATTTGTTTTCCTGTAGTAGCAAGGGATCTTTTATATGCACCATCCCACAGACAGGGTGGCACATACCACATACTTTGATATACCAGTCGTGGTGCACTGCCTGGAACGAGAAACAGCGATTTCGACATTTTTCCAATAGTAGCAATTAAGGGATCTTTTACATGCACCATCCCACAGACAGGATAGCATACACCACGGTTTTTGATTATACCAGTCGTGGTGCACTGGCTGGAAAGACAAATAGCCCAATGTGCCCACAGACGGGAATCGACCTCAGACCGATCACGCATCAAGCGAACCGCTTTACGTCTCGCCCTAAATGTGTCAGGTCAGGTCATAGGGCGTAACGTGCACATTCAGTGAAAGCTCAAAGTAAATGTGTAGAACAACAAACCATTATAAGTACACAATTAATTAAATATACTGCTCTGTTTACAACTAATCTTGTTTCTTCTGTGGGAGTTTGTTTTTCAACCACAATCTTTAAAAAAAAACAATAACAAAATCAAAAATCAAACTACATTAAAACAAAAGGCGATATTTTCTTTTACCCTTTGTTCCAGAAATAAATGAAAGGAATTCCTGGCTTTCCAGTCTTTGATTCCAGACGATAAAAGAGCTGCTTTGTCTTCGTTGCTGCTTGATTGCACCTTCAATTTACTGGGTCTTAGCATGTCCATTTGCAGTTATTGGTCGTTTCATTAGATATGGCATCTTTTGTCTGCATGCTCTATTAACGTTTATTGCTTTAGCAATTGCAGTTTCAACATATGATACCAGTTGCAACGCACAGCGCATCTTAAAGGTATATACATACAAATCAACTCGCATAGACGACAATAGTAACTTGTATGGCTAAAACTGCTATATATACGCACGGTTTCAGTCATGGTGATGGTGGTGGTGCTGATGGTGATGATGGTGATGGTGGTGATGATAATGATAATGATGATGATGATGGTGGTGCTGATGGTGACGGTGGTGCTGATGGTGATGGTGGTGATGATAATGATGATGATGGTGCTGATGGTGATGATGGTGGTGGTGGTGGTGGTGATGGTGGTGGTAGTGCTAATGGTGTTATGATGTTGTTGCTGTTGATGATGATGATGGTGGTGGTGGTGATGATAATGATGATGATGATGGTGGTGGTGGTGGTGGTGGTGATGATGATGATGGTGATGATGGTGGTGGTGGTGGTGGTGGTGATGGTGGTGGTGGTAGTGCTAATGGTGTTATTATGTTGTTGCTGTTGATGATGATGATGATGGTGGTGGTGGTGGTGGTGATGACGATAATGATGGTGGTGGTGGTGGTGCTGCTGCTGCTGTTGATGTTGATGATGATGATGGTGTTGTTGATGATGATGATGACAATAATTGTTGTGGTGGTGATGGTGATGGTGTTGATGATGATGGTGGTGATGATGATGATGATTTATGACAATGATGATGGTGGTTGTGATGGTGTTGTTGATGGTGGTTGTGGTGAGGATGATGATAATGGTGATGATTATGATAATGGTGATGATGATGATGGTGGTTGTGATGATGATGATGGTGGTGGTGGTGATGATGATGGTGGTGTTGTTGATGATGGTGGTGGTTGTGATCATGACGATGATGATTATGACGACGACGATGGTGATGATGGTGGTGGTGGTTGTGGTGGTGATGATGATGATGATGATGGTGGTGGTGGTTGTGGTGATGACAATGATTATGACGATGATGATGGTGGTGATGATGATGATGATGAAGGTGATGATGGTGTTGATTTTGATGGTGGTGTTGGTGATGATGATGATGATGACGACGATTTTCCTGTTTATATTTAACTATAACATTATAAGGTTCATGTACTCACAGAAAATAATGGATTGGTGAGACACAGAAAACCGGTCGAAATCGCATGGGCTTTATTTTAAAGGTCAATAGCCAAGCAGTTTTTATATATGCTACCACATACAAAAAAAAGATAGCAGATACTAGGGATAATGTTATATTATAGTTTCTATTTTCTGCTTCCATAAGTTTAAGAATTTTATATATCTCAAGCATTTATGAGCTATCTTTTGCGCTAAGACGTCTTAGACGAACATTTCGATCTAGTCATAAAGTTAATACTTAAGTCGAATTTACATAATATCCTTTACATATATACTGAACGACAAAAGAAACGCAGATACACATCACACGTACCCTGTATATATATATGGAATAACTGGTTACTGTCTTAACATATCGACTTTATCCTGCAGCATTCGCCATTCGTCCTGAGCAGGATAAAGCCGATATCTTAAGACAGTAACCATTTAATTCTTTTATCCTGCAGTCCTACAGGAATATTTTAAAAATCGTTATTTATTCCAGTTTTGTGTATGCAAATCGAGTATTGTCAACCTAGCAAGGCATTTGCCATATGACGTCATACAAGATACATGACGTCATTATTAGTCAGATGCTAGCTACATTCTGTCACATTAAAAAAGCGTTTCAAAACTCATTCATAAATAAATATACAATTTTTTTATTATTATCGCAAAACTAAAAGTTATTTGTATTTACTGTACTTCAACAAATGATTTAAAGAGTATCTTTATTGAAAATCTACTCTGAAATACTCGAGTAGAGTCGGGCTTATGTCACGTGACCTATACTTTCGGTCATTGACCGAAAATATAGAGATTTATCTAGTCATCATATCTTGCCAATGTCTACAGTGATTGCTGGATAAATATATATAATAGTTATTTTAGTGAGTCATTGTGACCTTGACATACACAACCGTTATAAAACTATTTGTTATTCCTGTGGACACTTATACACTGAGACTCGGTTGATATTCCATATTAATAAAACTCGTGACGAATCCTCTCTCTATAAATACACATATATACACACAAATTAATCATGGTGTATACTTTATATTTTATAGAAAATAACAAATAGTCAAATAATTTAACAGCAATCGTTTTCGCTTTGTATATAAAGCTCTTGAGGCATAATAAATGAAATAAATGTTATATGATATGTTAATTAAAACAGAAATGCTCCTTTTAAATATATGTCAGCTTGAAAACAGTCTTTCGCTTCACGGCCTAAAAAGGTCTCCTTTTATTATTATTGTTTTGTACCTGACGTTTCCTTTATTGCTAATTATATATATATACCAATATGCACATTCACGATATTCTGGCATTTCGTAGATTACGCATGAGCTATTTTTATTCCCAGTTCCCAGTGAGTTCGTGGAATTTATCAGTCTAGATCGCTATGTTTGGAACTCAGGCCAGGTAAATCTACGCGAAAACGAATACTGATTCTTAAACCCCGCTTCCTGAATCATGGCTCCGAATAACCGAGGTTAAACACTAAATCAATTTTATTCAATAACGTCGAATCTTAATGACGGTATAAGGAACTCACGAAGACAGCTATTTTTAAAGAACGGACTATATTTAATTCGCCCGTCTACAACGTGGAGGGACACGTATCCAATTAGAAGAGAGCTGAAACCTTTGATTAGATTTTTTTTCTGCCCTTGTAAATCTGATTTAATTTTAAAATTACACATACACGTATGTATAAATGGAAACTCGATCCCATTTTTATTCCACGAGGGAGAAATCACCCACGTCTATAAGGATCCGTTCAAATTTCAGAAGATGTGAAGGCATAAGTAATGATAATATTGTCTTTTGCTTAAAAAGAAATTGAATGAAGAAAGAATTTTTTTTAAAAAGATGTTTGGTTTGTTTAACGACACCACTAGAAAACATTGATTATTAATAATCGGTTATTGGATGTCACACATATGGTAATTTTGACATATAGTCTTAGAGAGGAAACCCGGTACATTTTTCCATTAGTAGAAAGGGATCTTTTATATACATCATCCCACAGACAAGACTGCCATACCACGGCCTTTTATATACCAGTCGTGGTACATTGGCTGGAACGAAAAATGGTCCATTAGGATCGATTCCAGACCGACCGCGCATCAAGCGAGCGTTTTGCCACTGGGCTACGTCCTCTCATAAGCTAACTTAAAAACAGTATAAAGAGATAAATATAAATATCACAAATAAGTAAAATTATCCCTAGAAATTTCAGCACAATTTCAAGATGCAATCAAAAGGAAGGAACGAAAGGAAGGAAATGTTTTATTTAACGACGCACTCAACACATTTTATTTGTTGAGTGCGTCGTTAAATAAAACATTTTCTTCCTTTTCGTCCTTCCTTTCGATTCCATTCCAAGACATTTCTTCTGCCAAATATTTCTTTTCTCGTTTGGACAGATAGCAACAAAGGCATAACACATTCCACATTTTACAAGTATAATTGTACAGCAAAGACGTAAGTGTTAGTAGTTTCAAATTAAACAATGCGATCTTCTCTCAATGACAAAACCGAAATACGTGATTATGGCCGTATTTGTGCACAATACAAAGTCGAAAAGGTATTTGGCAAAATAGTGGTTGATTCAATGAATCTCTGTCTAATGCCTCGTCTATAAGATGACAGCCACTCCTGAGATTTTTTACTGGAGATTTCATCCTTCTTGCATCGCCACAGAGGACTGCCACTCCCAGACTTTCCTCTTCTTTTTTGTGTGGTAAATCACAACTAGCACAGAGGTTCGACTATTACTAAACTGGAGCCACTTTCACAACACATCGTAAGTTTAGGTCTGCGACTAGCAGTTATATCGGGCATATGTGTGCATGTGTTTAGCATCAATTTCAGGGAAAAAATTACATCGTCACTGAAAATGGAGCATTTTAAGGACGAATGGAAATGAAATATGTATACTTCTAACTATAGTTGTACTATTAACAGTAATAAGAATTGTGGTTTAGTGGTAGATTTACGTTCACGTGCAAAACTAGGCTCACGATGTTCCACAAAGCGATCTTAGCACTAAGATCACCTTAAAGGGACATTCCTGAGTTTGCCGCATTATAAAATGTTTCCGATTAATAAAATATTTCTACGATTAAACTTACATATTAAATATATTTTCTTGTTTAGAATATCAGTGTCTGTATATTCAATGTGTTTCTTGTCGTCTTAATATTTGTAAGAAGCCCAAACTGGATTTTATCTTCAAATAATTTCGTACGTACGAAAAAAAAGTATTTTAGGAAATAAAATGAAATTTACGCTAGTACAAATATTAAAACGATGAGAAACACGTTTAATATACAGCCTCTAATATGTTGTGCAGGAAAATATATTTGATATGTAATTACAATCGTTAAAAAGTCTCTGTTAGTCGATAACATTTTAAAAATTGCAGCAAACTCGGGAATGTCCCTTTAAGTGTATATGTTAGCTGTGCAGTTGCGATGATCTTAGGGCTAAAATCGCTTCCTGGAACAGGGCACATTTTTTTTTTTTTTTTTAACATTTCCAAAATGCTTTCATTTTTCTTCTTTAGACACGCCAAACTAATTATTTACCAAAAACATTCTTGTTGGGATGATGAGACGGACTAAACGTATCTTTGTCATCACCCCCCCCCCCCCCCCCAAAAAAAAAAACACACACCCCAAATCAGTTGCCAAATGAATTTTTAAAGTTGGTAAAACAGCTATTACAAATTTGTTTAACGACACCACTAGAGTACATTAATTAATTATCGGCTATTGGATGTCAAACATTTAGTAATTCTGACAGTCATCAGAGAAAACCCGCTCATTTTCGCTAATGCATCAAGGCATCTTTTATATGCACCATCCCAGACAGGAAAAAACATACCAAGGCCTTGGGACCTTTTGTGGTGCACTGGTTGAAACGAAAAAACCCTCAATCAGTTGAATGGATCCATCGAGGTAAAACAGCGATTACATGCATATACAACCATCTGAACAGAATGTTAACGACTTCAATCCGTACGCCATATAACCGTAAATAAAATATGTCGAGTGCGTCGTTAAATAAAACATTTCCTTTCCTTTCAATCCATATGCCATATCCCGTTAATGCATATTAAGTGTATAAAAATCGGATTAAGTTTACTTGTTCTCTCAACGTATCAACTATACTGGTCTTCAATTTTCACAAAAGCATCTGTGCAGAATGAAATTTTACACTTTATATTTAATAACAGAAATCAAACGACTCCAATCGACCGTAATGACACTTGGCGGCACAAGACTGCAATAACGTATTTTGCACTAGAAAGGAAGTTAAATGCACATAAGCAAGAAACAAAAATAAATTTAAAAAACGCCATCTTACTGGTTAAGTGTACATTTATTGCTTGATTAATAAACTGTATATTTATATAACAAATACATACAATATTTCTATAACAACATATACATGTACCATGCGTGTATGGTAAAACAATATTAACATCACCTTGTTAACTTTGCCTCATTGCAAGCAGGCCATTGTGGGATAAATACTTTAATAAAATGAAGAAAAATAAAATAAACAACTTCTCTTATAATAAACCATTCTACACAAACTGTAGATAAAGGTCTTCGTTTTATATGGAAGAAAACGTTCCAGCTTGCTAACTTATTCTTAAACAATGACAACCAAAAACGTCAACAGCTGTTATCATTATTATAAACAGTTCTGATAATAGGGTGTATACATAGTAGTTTTGTCTAGTGATATATTAACCACAAATGGCTAATGCACACATTTTAAAATAGTTTTTAAATTTAGAATTTATTAAACAATTTATCTTTTTTAAATATAAAAATAAAACAGACAATAAAAAGTGATTTAAGTACAGAAATGAAACCTATTAAAATAGTTTTCAAAAAACCTAAAAAATAAAAAATAAATTAAAAAAAAACCTTACAAAAAACCCCAAAACAAATAAATTGCAATGTAAAGATCTTCCAAAACATGCTGTACTAAAGAACTGGCTTGTGACTCGATTTAAAAAAAAAAAAAAAAAAAAAAAAAAAAAAACACAGCCCCACCCACTAACTCTTGTCAAAACTCCCAAACACCTAAAATCCCACAGCAACCAGATGAGCAACCCCCCCCCCCCCACCCCTCATATCTATGACCCCATGAATAATGTTATCTTTCGAAATTCTTTCTTATATTGGTCGGTTGTTCAAACGTTAGAAAGTTTAACCAGTGGTTAGCAGAAATGTTCAAAACCAAGAACAGAATCAATACCAATAATAAACACATAATGCTAAAAACCTAATTTGTATTTGTGCAGAAATAATTAAAAGGAAAATATAAGACTAACCCAGAGTTAATTTAATTATGCTTTGAAAAAAATAGCACAAGCAGGTGTCTAAGCTTTGTGTGTGTGTGTGTGCGTGTGCGTGTGCACGCGCGCGCGCGCGTGTGTGTGTGTGTGTGTGTGTGTGTGTATGTGTGTATACACACCTGTACAAGATAAGAGGCTTTGTGAATCTGAATGACAAACATTATCCGTGATCAAAACTGTATCTGCACAATGCGGAGCACAATGCGTATTTGGCGACAGAGAGCTCGATTCCATGAATCTCTATCTACTACCTCGTCTATCTATAGGACATCCACTCCCGTCCAATCTTTATCTTCTTGTCAACCAAACATGAACTAAAATCTTACAAGCTGAAGTTGACATGGACACACTGGTAATGTGAGAAGCAGTATAAAGAGAGAGGAATGTGCTGAAAGATGAAGCAAGCAACAATATGATTAAAAAAGATTAAGAGTAATTTCCAATTTGTACTGTTTACCACAGGAAACCAGTATTTTCGTTGGTGTCATTGTCTAGTCCCAGTATTAATAACAACTAAGGCCATAATAAAATAAATGCTAAAATTTTCTCACCCAATTTTTGTTTTCCAGGACATACCACACATCGAGGCAAAGATTATTTATTTATGTTTTGCCAATAAAAAATATGGTTGGAACTTTATCCTTGGGGCAAGTGGCTATGAAAATGATGAATTTATTTGATTATGGCCTAAATATTTGTCCTTAATCATATTTACACTGTCATAATCTACAAGGAGATATCTGTAGTGGCGTAAAACAATCCACTTATTAAAAAACAAGAAGAAAAAAAGTACTAGGTAATATTAGGTGTCTAAAATATTTTGTTCACAACAAGTGGAAGTAATGTCAAGGTTCATATATAATGATTAACACACTGAAATGATAACAAAAAAATCTTTAACAGATCAAATTGGTTTTGACTGGGTGCAATTGCTTTATTAATTTATAAAAAAAAATAACAAAAAAATGGGAGGAAAAAAGAAAAGAAAAAAAAAGAGACAATGCATTGAAAAAGTTATATAGCCCTTGACAGACATACCCTTCAATCCCCACACTTTGTAACACATACCATGACCTGCATTTTAACACATTTTTAACACACATTGACCTCCACTTTCCCCAATTTTGAAACATATGCCATGACCCTCACATTTTGTAACACATGTTCCCCACTGCCCCCATTTTGTAACACATACCATGATCATCCAAATTTTATAACCCATTCCATGATACCCTACCTCCCCTCGACATCCCAAACCATTATGTAATTGTTGACACACCCCCCCCTCCCAAAAAAAACCCACAACCTTATGATACAGTCCAATTACACATAATCAATGAACTACCATAGACATTAAAATCTTGAATCTCTGCACTTGCTGGCTACACTGGGATGCACCAAGTTGTAAACGTGAGGAAAATATCTGCTTAGCCTTACTGTACCTCGCCAATTGGTTACTTTGATTATCTACATCACCATAACCACACGATCTAAAGTCACACACACACATACATACATGTAAAACAGGTGATGATAACATGACAGTAACATAAGACAATTCAAATCTCCATATGGTAACGTAAACCACAGCCTTATGTATAAACTAGTGAATCATTCAGTCGGTTTTAGAACAGAATCTCTGAGGTGGTCCCATGTCTATAAAACTTTTAGAGTCTAGGCTCAAGTGTTTAGTAAGTTCTTCAGATATCAAGATCAAAGCAATGCATACAAATTGCAAGTGTGACATCATTAAAGTTAAAAACTTTGTTTTGTTTAACGACACCACTAGATCACACTGATTTGTTAATCATCGGCTATTGGATGCCAAACATCCGATGATTTTGACATTTTAGTCTTAGAGAGGAAACCCGCTACTTTTTTCATTAGTAGCAAGGATCTCTTATATGCACCATCCCACAGACAAGAAATGGAAATGTTTTATTTAACGACGCACTCAACACATTTTATTTACGGTTATATGACGTCAGACATATGGTTAAGGATCACACAGACACTGAGAGAGGAAACCTGCTGTCGCCACTTCATGGGCTACTCTTTTTCAATTAGCAGCAAGGGATCTGTTATATGCACCATCCCACAGGACAGAATTGCACATACCACAGCCTTTGATATACCAGTCGTGGTGCACCAGCTGGAACACGAAATAGCCCATTTGAGGATCAATCCAGACTGACTGCGCATCAGGTGATCGCTTTACCACTGGGCTACGTCCCGCCCAGACATTATTGAAAGATTTGAGCCTAGTCTCCAAAATTTTACATGCATGAGCCATAGAGCTTTTGCCACCGACAAACATTTTTGTGATTCAATCATATTAAACCAATACAAATAAAATACATATACCACAAGTACTTGATTACTATCCAGGGGCTTTTTTTTTTTTTTAAATTCAGATACAATTCATAACCAGGATACTATCTGACATCCAAACTTCCACTTTTTGTTATGTGTTTGTGTAAAGAAAGCAAAAAGAGTAATGCTATAATGAGAATCTTCAAATTTATCAGTTAACAAAGTTGCATTTCAGAATGCAGCTTCTAGTTATATTCATGCCCGTCTGAGAAGTAGGTAGTATTCAAGAACTGGCAACTATTGGAAATCCATCTTCTACTATTCAGGACATTCTTATGCAATAAAAGCAAAAACAGTCAGGTGTATTGGCGTACAATGAAGGGATTCAAATACATCAGTGAACAGACTTCTATTCAAAACTGCGGCTTCAAAAAACAACTCCAGGTTTCTTCTTCTCCCCCCCCCCCCCCCCCTCCCCCACATGAATGTACTATTAAAAACTGAGCTACTGTTTGAGACTGGGTCAGTGATAAAGTATTTACGATAGTCAATCATTTATTACCTGACTGATACCTCCCTGTACTTACAGTCCAGGACCCATATTCACAAAAAGGTGTAAATTTACGTCTACGACTAGCACTTACGTCTGCCGGAGATTTACGTGCAAGAAGCACCTTATTCTCAAAGATGGTCGTAAATGTAAACGTAACTTAGTTGGACGTAAATCTACGATTTAACACTCTCACCGGAGAAATTGAAAAAAACCCATTCAAAACGATGGCTACCGGGTAAATAACAAATGTGCAAAACTCAATTTCGTTTGTTGTCTGCTAACAATAACATCGCGAACGGCGAACCATGACATATTGGTATTGGTGAGGATCCGCGTTTTGGTACGAACTTGAGGACATTTCTTAAAAAGGAAAAGATAACTCGGGAGAAATTGGCAGAGTCGAAAACATCCGTTGATCACCAACAAAAATATGTTAAATCCACGGGCGTTCGCCATCGCAAACTGCTTCAATTATTGGAAATGCTGCCAGTTTCCGTAAATAATAGTAAACAACGGCGATCGTCTTTGATTTATTATATGTATACGACTTACGTGCAGAGTTAGTTTTAACTGGAGGCACTCTTATATTTACGTCCAATTTTACACGTAACTTACATTTACGTTGTTTCGTGAATAGCTCTTCAGTCGTAGATTTACGTTTACTTGTAAAACTAGGCTTACGATGTTTTGTGAATATGGGTCCAGAACTGAACAGAGCAAATCAATCCCAGTGGCTGGAATGATGGAATGGTTATGGAAAATACAAAATTTATTTACCTTATTGTAACAAGAGCAGTCTCAGTGATACACGTATCTTAACTCTGTGTTTGGTATTGGAAGACTATACTTCTACTCTTTATTTCAAAAGTAGAAGATGTTATTCTTTGTTGCTTTTTTATGATCATAGTTTTGTTGAACTTATGGAACAATGTACAATGATTGTTAAATATTACACCACTATTTTGTACAAATGCTAATCAGCCATTGATTAAAGGCATATTGTCACAAACCACTGACCTATTTAATGGCCTAACAAAGTATTACCTGAACAAAAATAATTCAATTTGTCCCTAAATGTACTTTATTCAACCATCTTCATAACCACCATATTCCATTTATTAATGATATTTAGAAAAAATAATTGAATTTTTTTCTAAATATTCAGTGGTCCATAATTCAAAAAGTAAAATTGCAGAGAGTTGGCATGGATTTCACTCCATCATGGTTCAGTTAAGGTGATGCGATAGCTAGATTTGGTTTCCAACAATTAATGTAATTTTTATTTATTATCCATTTTTAGAGAAATAAGGTCCTTAAATCCGTGACAGTATACCTTTAAAATAAGAAATGAGAATAATGAGCGTACAGGATGATCAGTACTTGAACTCAAAACATGTTCACCCAACAGCCAATGAAAATTTCTTCAAATGTCAACCTTCAAGGCAAGCGCCCACTTGTCAACTGATGCTATGTAAATAAAACGTTTATGCAATGATTGAGAATGACTTAGTATACCACCCATCTTGTTCCGCAAATGTGATGGCAAGATTTTAAAAATAATAATAATAAACTAAAAACAGAAGAAAAAAAAAACCTATCAAAAATTAGGTTTTTTTTTTTTTTTACAACACTGGCCAATTAAATCAAAATGACATTATTATCAAATGAGCAAACCGCTCACAAATCAGTTTTGAGAGAATATAATCTTTTATCTGATTAACTTGTACCACTTACATGCATATTACTATTATTTATATTTGTTCATGGTGTGGATATATAAAATACATATTAAGATAACACCTATACAATTTTACTATTTACCTATACCATGATATACTAGTTATTAACCTACTCTAAATTCAGGGTCACAACAAGAGAACACACATTTGACATAACCCAAAGAAAAACTCATTGGGTTGAATTTACGAAGCAGAGTTTTCTTTAAAAAAAAACCTAGGGTGTTTAAGCATTTCACATACATGTAATTACATGCAGTAAGATAAAAACAAGCTTCGTAAATTCGGTCTATTATTTTTACAAGACAAGTCAATTGGTGTCACAGATGAAAATATGTCTAGTGAAACCCTTTTCCAGCCCTCGAATCAGTCCCTGAATGAACCTTGAGCTTTCCTTTCTTTGAGGTCCGTGTCATAGTTCAGACGTCCCTACATGTACGTGTACCTACATCTATAATAATTATATGATATATATACATGCAAAAATAGTACAGTGATTAACATTTTGATTATTTGAGTACATCATTTTACTTGTAAAACAATAATTAGAGTTTAAGTGCAAGTGATTTTTTGCCCAATATAACAGAGCCCTTGCTTATATTTTATAGTCTAGACACAAATCTCTAATGATGTCACATGCATACAATTTGTATGACATTGCCATGAAATTAAAAGTCTAGACTCTAAAAAACCCCAAGAAGAACTGGGCCTGGAGCCAAATGTATTTCATAACTCGCCCAAAAGCTAACAAATTAGCTTATTTAATAAGCTGCAGTTGTTGGTCTTTTTTTTTGCAAAGGCAAGAAACAATTTCAAATAAAATTACCTAATTGTCAACAAAACATCTTGCCCATCTTTCAGAATAACATTTATTCTTTTAGGCCTAGGCATACAAAAATCATCAGCCTCAGAGGTTATTATGGGAAATAACCAGTAAAAGCTCAACGTACACGGTTACTACCCTAGACTATCTTTTGGTGTGTATCACATATGAAGGTTAACAAAAACAAGAGCACCTTGGTGAAAAACAGTCTTCTCGAATGAACAAGAATTAACATCGTTCCAAGTTATTTTAGTGGTTAAAAAAATACTATTTTATTTTAACTAATTATAACTAATTATTTAGGTCTTGTTACTGTAACAGTAACTATTTTGTTTTAAAGACCAATCGTCAAATTCAAATCTGAAAACAATTTGTAAACTGAACTGTTGAAACATACACCTACTAAATGCATTCATGTAGTTCGCTCAGACAAGTTCATTTGTGGTTATAACAATATCATAATTTATGGTCCAGAAAACTAAAGACAAGCTATAAACTTAATCAATATATCAGTATATATATATATCAGTATACATACATCAGAAGCTTTAATTAATGTTTAATTTAAAACAAATGTGAAACGTTTCTTTATAGCAGTACTTTCCAAAATACCAAACATATAAGCAATATTATTTTTTTCCAGTTCTGAACAAAATGTTCTGATATCACTGCAAATCAAGCATAACATTTTACTGCCAGAAAATAAATAATAATAAAACCAGACCCACCTTATATACAAAGACTGATGTGAAACGATGGAAAATTAAGGAAGATCAAAATCTGGGCCCAGATCTTTGAAGCTATCTTCGCACTCCGATATCATAAAACTGTCATACGCATGAACTGTTTTACATCATAGCTTACAACCGTCATGGGCTATGGCATGCATTGTTGTGACGTCATAGTTTATAACAGTTGTAGGCTATGGCATGCATTGTTGCGAGGTCACAGCTTACAACCATCAAAGGCTATGGCATGCATTGTTGTGACGTCATAGCTTACAACCATCGTAGACTTTGGCATGCATTGTTGTTGTGTCACAGCTTACAACTGTTATAGGCTTTGGCATGCATTGTTGTGACGTCACAGCTTATGGAGATTTTATATCGGAGTGCTAAGGTAGCTTGGAAAATCTCTGGCCTGGGCAGTCACACAGGTTGTCATACAGCGAGAGAGGTAGCAATAGTTGATGCGTAACGTAATACTAAAAGTGAAAAGATGAACATGTTTAAATACCTCCATTCTACTGTAAGTTCAAATGGTACAAGCGCTCTTTGTTGTAAGCTTTTACAGGGCATGAACACTTTACAAATTATTCCTTGTGTCCATAGGTCATATATTACACTAGATTAAAAATAATAATATTAACACAAAGGTTACATTTAAAAAATTTTTTTTTTTTAACAATGCCCTTCATTTTTAGATTGAATATTATAATCTTACAAAGGACTTAAAACTATATTAAATATATCCCAATTATAAAGAGAACTTTATGTTACAAGTCCACAGCACTGGATTGTCTTTATTTATCCAGCTAAAGGGTTGGTATACTGAAATTAAAACTAAATGTCTTTTTTTGGTTTATATTTTTTTCAAAAGTTAAAAAAGAGAAATACACTAATGACTTAATACCATGCCTTATGATACAGAAAAACTAAACTTGGACATGACATGTTATAAACTCAAATAAATTAATGAATTAATGACTGTAATATTTTTATTTGGAAAAAAAAAAAGAGGAATTTATTCAAGTGAAATCAGTAGTGTTTTCGTTGTCCGATTCATAAGCTGTTGTCAAAGGGAACTAACTGTTTCATTAAATTTAGGTTTATGCAAAACATTTAAAACATTTAGTTCTTTCATACATCAATAAAAACAAGAAAACAGTTTAGTTTACATTATATGTAACCAAGAGACTTCAATGATGAATCTTAACAATCACTATGATATTACTAGACTTAAGACGACTAACTACACACAATGTTTGATGTGTAGTAGAGCATATAACGTTAATGCAAAAACATTTTGGAAGTCCTCTTTATATAATTTTCTTTTTTTAAGCAACGAATCCTACTACCAATAGACGAATCCATGCAAAATGACGTCCGATGAATGATAAGAGACCCACCCCCATCCAGCACCCCCCTCCACGAGCTATCAAACGATCCAGACACACACTGAGAGAATGCAGATGTTTAAAAACATCTTTACATGAACCTGAATCTCAATATATACAGATGGAATATATACATGAAATGTTTATTGATATACACTACACACAACAATGCACAGTGTTTTGTAAACTACACGGAACGTGATGAACGCGGTGTGTGTGTGATACAGACAATAATAACATTACTAAGTCCTCAGTCTGGAAGATGCGTGCCAACTCTTCTAATAGTAATACGGAGCATGTTGTAAGTATTGCTGGTAGACATATATATTTTTTTTTCTGTTTTAGTAAATCGTGGAATCTTCTACAACCGTTCGACGTAGTTCGCTGGATAAAGACCTTCGACACCGTTTTTTCTGCCTTTGCTCCAACCCATTTCGTCCTCGCCCCTGATTTCAACAAATACATCACCTAAAACAAAGCAAATTATGGGTTTTTTTAAAATAAAAAGTCTGTTTTGTTTAACACCACCACTAGAACACATTGATTGTTTAATCATCAGCTATTGGATGTTAAACATTTGGTAATTTTGACAGTCATAGAGAGGAAACCCGCTACATTTTTCCATTAGTAGCAAGGGATCTTTTATGTGCACCATCCCACAGACAGGCTAGCACATACCACAGCCTTTAATATACCAGTCATCGTGCACCAGCTGGAATAGATATAACCCAATGGGACCACTGATGGGGATCATTCCCAAACCGACCAAGCATCAAGCGAGCGCTTTACCACTGGGCTACATCCTGCCATTTAAAAAAAAGAAAAATGTTTTTGTCAATTTACAACACCCAAACAAACTGTTCCAATTAGAATTTTTATGTGTGAAGTACAATGTGCAATGTGCAGAAAATGTGATAGAAATTTCTCTTGATCTAATCAGTATAACCAGCACCATTTCAAACCTTTGTGGAATAGAAGTGGCTATTTTTTGTTTTTTAAATAAATTTATTTTTGTGCTTATAATCCTATTACGGTTGAAGAGGCAGGATGTAGCCCAGTGGTAAAGCGTTCACTCGATGCGCGGTTGGTTTGGGATCGATCCCCGTCAATTGGGCTATTTCTCGCTTCAGCTAGTGCACCACGACTGGTATATCAAAGGCCGTGTGTTATCCTGTCTGTGGGATGGTGCATATGAAAGATCCCTTGCTGCTAATTGAAAAGAATAGCCCATGAAGTGGCGACAGTGGGTTTCCTCTCTCAATATCTGTGTGGTCATTAACCATATGTCTGACGTCGTATAACCGTAAATAAAATGTGTTGAGTGCGTCGTTAAATAAAACATTTCCTTCCTTCCTATTATGGTTGAAGCAAGCTTTCTTGGACACAGCTCATCTATTTGGGCTTGCTATTCAGGATAGGGGTTTATACATGTACATATCGTTGTTAGTAAGAGGTAAATCAGTTTATTGGTTTTACACACACACACACACACACACACACACACACACACCACCGGTTAGTTCTGGATGAGAACAAAGAAGTTAGCTCTGGATGAGAACAAAGAAGTTTGTTCTGTTTAACAACACCACTAGAGCACTGATTTATTAATCATCGGCTAATGGATGTCAAACATTTGGTAATTTTGACATATAAGTTTTAGAGAGGAAACCCAGTACAATTTTCCATTAGTAGCAATGGATCTTTTACATACACCAATCTACAGACAGGACAGCACATACCACTGCCATTGATATACCAGTCATGGTGCATTGCCTGGACTGAGAAATATCCCAAATGGGCCCACCGACAGAGTGGATCACAAAACGTACTGGAATGACAACCCAGGTTCTTACATGTACTGATGGCTTTATCACTAAACCAAAGAAACGTATAAGCTTATAAGAGGGCTTTTCAAAATTATTCTGAATTATTCCATGACGATGTTCGCACCTGCTTTGAAATTGAGTTCGTCATCTTCGGATTTTTCGTAATCGTAGAGAGCCCGCACTGCGACTCCCTGCTCATTGGAGGGCGGTTCTTCTGGGTCAGAGTGGTCGTCCATGTCTGCGTCGCCGAACGGGTTCGAATTGTTTTCATCAGAGCGAGTCCGCGTGTGGCTGCGAAATACAATTTGTAAAAAACATTCATTAATTTTCATGGGGTTTTTTGTTTTCTGTTTTTGTTTTGTATAGTAATACAAATGGGGGAATAATATAACCTGAAAATACAACACCCTAGATCAGTAGATGTAAAAGAAATAATAATATATATATATATATTTTTTAATAATTCAAATCATTTACACATACAAGGAAAGCTTATAAATAAAATAAATAAAAGTACAACAGACATGTACATATATCATTGTATGTACCACAAAGTACAATGAAGTACACACATAAAATAAGCTATGTAGACAAGTGATTGTTATAAAGGCTCCCATTATATAAATATACAGTACAATTCTGGGTAGAAATTGGCAACTCAAGCACTCTTTAAATACAGGTGGTTGTTGTACAAGGTGCCATTTATATAATATGTTTGGCTGTGCATTCGCATGAGCAGTGCCAATATGATAATTAGTAGTTTTGAAAGCCAATGAAAAATTTGTTTCCAGGGCATTAATAATGACATGTTTATCATGAAAAAAGAGAGATGCTTTTGTATTTAAACTTGCATTATGTTTTATTTGATGGTGTCATTTTTGCTATTTTTACCAGATATTACAGCTTATCAAATAACAGTAACGATAAAGTAATCCGTAAAAAATATTTTGGGCATGCAACAACAGCAAAACGTTGAAGGATCTCCTAAATTGTTTCCAACGAACAACAACTAATAACTGCTAGTAATTAACTACATTTAGAACTACACAAAAACAGCTCAAACCAAACATATGCAGATCAATTACGTTTTTTAGGTAAGTACTGGGTAACAACAATCCAATATATGTAGTATTAAAATTTAACATACATCTTAAAATAAACTTCTAATGCAGATCTTTCCACAAGTTCTAAAAATGAAGGAAGGAAGGAAATGGTTTATCTAACAACGTACTCAACATTTTATTTACGGTTATATGGTGTTGGACATGTGGTTGAGGACCACACAGATAGAGAGAGAGAGAGGAAACCCACTGTCACCACTTCATGGGCTACTCTTTTTGATTAGCAGCAAGGGATCTTTTATATGCACCATCCCACAGACAGGACAGTACATACAATGGCCTTTGTTACACCAGTTGTGGAGCATTGGCTGGAATGGGAAAGTCAAATGGGGCCACCAACGGGGATCGATCCTAAACTGACCACACATCAAGCGAGCACTTTTACCACTGGGCTATGTCTCACCCATTTCTAAAAGGGAGTCTTAATTCCACAAAATTAAAATGACTTGTGACCAATATACATTGTGTATTCCAGTGACTGATCATAAGTGAAAATTGATCACATGGACTTTACTGATCTGAAGATTGATTATAAAAATGTACAACCAATTGTAAGGGAAAATATCACAATGTACTTATAATTGCTATTGTTCCCTCGTTTAGATGATGGAATCAATGTCGCAGAGCTTAGTTTGTTGCAACTTTTAAGGTGTTATCGACTAACCGAGCCTTTTTAACGATTGTAATTACATGTTAAATATATTTTTCTGCAAAAAATATTAATGACTGTATATTAAACGTGTATCTGGTCGTTCCAATATTTTTACAAGGTTAAATTTAATTTAATTTCTTAAAATATAATGTTTTCGTACGTACGAAATTATTTGAAAACAGAATCCAGTTTGGGCTCCTTACAAATATTAAGACGACCAGAAACACATTGAATGTACAGACACTGATATTCTAAACAAAAAATATATTTAATATGTAAGTTTAATCATAGAAATATTTTATTAGTGGGAAACATATTACAATGCAGCAAACTCAGGAATGTCCCTTTAAAAGGCACAAAAAATACCCTTGAAAAATTGATTAGAGCTCTCATCTCCATAACCCATTATTTCTCAGGGATACATGCATTTTTCAAAAAAAAAAAAAAAAATCATTTCATGGGAATTACAAACACCAGGATGACCAAAAACATTTAGGATGTATGGAAATGGATAATTTAAACAATAACCACAGTTACATGTACCAGTGTCAATGAAAATGTATCTCACCCCACAAAAAAACAACAACTAGGGAATGGGAATACAAAAACTTGATCTACTTCATAATTTTGTTTCTTATACGACCTAAAATTAACTTCATGTAACAAGAACACAATTTCTCAGAAAGAAAGAAAGAAATGTTTTATTTAACGATGCACTCAACACATTTTATTTACGGTTATATGGCATCAGACATATGGTTAAGGACCACACAGATTTTGAGAGGAAACCCGCTGTCGCCACTACATGGGCTACTCTTCCGATTAGAAGCAAGGAATCTTTTATATGCACCATCCCATAGACAGGATAGCACGTACTAGCTGGAGTGAGAAATAGCCCAATGGTCCCACTGACAAGGATTGATCCCAAACCAACAGTGCATCAAGCGAGAGCTTTACCACTGGGGTACATCTCGCCCACATTTGAGAAAGTTACTAGCACTTACAGAAGCTTTGTTTTTGCCGTTATTATAGTAACACAGCTGAGTGTTGCCACTAAACAAGACCAAAACATTCACTAGCCAGGACTGACGGTTAGTGGATTGGTCAAACCCCGATAGAAAAGCATTCCAATTTGTTTAAGGTGTCAAAATATTTCCAGAACAGAATTTGTATTTAAAACAGAAAATTGTTGTGAACAGAATAGCATTCTTAAAGTTTAATATGTGGTAGAAAATGTGCCTTAACAAGAGGCTGGCAATGCAGTCTGTAGGACAATCCATCACAGGAAACTTTGCAATATATATTTGAAGAAAGTGACAAGTATGAAGTTATGAAGGGTGAGGTAATTTATCGGAAGATTAACATGTTAATTTCAGAAGAAGAAAATAAATAAACAACATATTACATATACTTGCACTATGTCACTAATCAGAGAGAGAGAGAGAAAGAGAGAGTGTGTGTGTGAGAGAGAGAGAGAGAGAGAGAGAGAGAGGGAGAGAGAGAGAGAGAGGGAGGGAGGGAGGGAGGGAGGGAGGGAGGGAGAGGGAGAGGGAGAAAGAGAGATTAGATGTAATTTACTACCAATTTGTTAACTTCATCGGAAGATTTAATTGTTTAAAATTTAATTACCCCCCACCCTCTAAAAAACCCAAACCTAACCCAACAACAATATATTTCATGTATCTGAGCTTGCAGGTCACCACAAAGATAATGTATAGTACAATGAACACATGCTAATCTTAAGAACTATATTCCAGATATACATGTCCAATGTCCATTACACATACATGTATACATCTTTACATGCAGTAACAAACCCACACAGTTTGTTAATTGTCAAACACCAAAGTACGCAAAAAAGGTTTATTACTAAACTACAAGTAATTATATACTACTTAATGTATGACACTAGGTGCACACTGTCATGAATTTGATGAAAATATGTCACTAATTAAAATGATTATAAAGTGGCTGTTTATATACATTGTATTATCTTAGAAAAAACATTTAATATATATATTTTTTAAAACCCTTGTCTCAGAGTTGTAAAGGAAATTTAAGATGAACGATTGCTCATCTAAAATTAAATACTCGACATTATTAATTGAAATATTTTTTGTCTCAGACTGGAACTACATTTACAGGTACAATGTACATGTACGTACTGAAATGGAATCACTAAAAATTGTATTTAACCATTTAACTCAAATTATAATTATAAATCAATAGTACATCAATGCACTTTTCAGAAAAGTAAATCATTAAAAGGTATATTGCATATATCTGTACCCCCCCCCCCCAACATACACATAACCACCCCCTCAAAAAAACTAAACAAACTCTGACCCAATCAAATAAAATAAAAAAAACATATGCAGATTAAAATGGGATTTAAAAAAAGAACCCCCCCCCCCAACTACAGTTTTCATATAGGTACAACTTACTTCTTAACTTTTAGTGCAAACAATGTTTGTCAAGAAATCTGCCAACATGGCCATACCAGAAGAAAACAATGTCTCAAATCCATATGAGTGATCACAAGCCTAGTGTCAAATCCAAACTTAAGTCTCAAATCCATGCAAGTGATCACAAGTCTAGTCTCAAAACTAGTCTCAGCCTTTTCATCAAAAGAAATAAAATTAAACCAAATACTGGTCTTTTCCCCATCCATATTAACTGTACATCCTAACATCCATGTAAAACCCATTTCACACACAAAACTAACAACCCAAACCAATACTGGTCTTTTCCCCATCCAGATCAACTGTACATCCCTCCTAACATCCATATCAACTGTACATCCTAACATCCATGTAAAACCCATTTCACACACAAAACTAACAACCCAAACCAATACTGGTCTTTTCCCCATCCATATCAACTGTACATCCATCCTAACATCCATGTAAAACCCATTTCACACACAAAACTAACAACCCAAACCAATACTGGTCTTTTCCCCATCCATATCAACTGTACATCCTAACATCCATGTAAAACCCATTTCACACACAAAACTAACAACCCAAACCAATAGTGGTCTTTTCCCCATCCATATCAACTGTACATCCATCCTAACATCCATGTAAAACCCATTTCACACACAAAACTAACAACCCAAACCAATACTGGTCTTTTCCCCATCCATATCAACTGTACATCCATCCTAACATCCATGTAAAACCCATTTCACACACAAAAACTAACAACCCAAACCAATAGTGGTCTTTTCCCCATCCATATCAACTGTACATCCATCCTAACATCCATGTAAAACCCATTTCACACACAAAACTAACAACCCAAACCAATACTGGTCTTTTCCCCATCCATATCAACTGTACATCCATCCTAACATCCATGTAAAACCCATTTCACACACAAAACTAACAACCCAAACCAATAGTGGTCTTTTCCCCATCCATATCAACTGTACATCCATCCTAACATCCATGTAAAACCCATTTCACACACAAAACTAACAACCCAAACCAATAGTGGTCTTTTCCCCATCCATATCAACTGTACATCCATCCTAACATCCATGTAAAACCCATTTCACACACAAAACTAACAACCCAAACCAATACTGGTCTTTTCCCCATCCATATCAACTGTACATCCATCCTAACATCCATGTAAAACCCATTTCACACACAAAACTAACAACCCAAAACCAATACTGGTCTTTTCCCCATCCATATCAACTGTACATCCATCCTAACATCCATGTAAAACCCATTTCACACACAAAACTAACAACCCAAACCAATACTGGTCTTTTCCCCATCCATATCAACTGTACATCCATCCTAACATCCATGTAAAACCCATTTCACACACAAAACTAACAACCCAAACCAATAGTGGTCTTTTCCCCATCCATATCAACTGTACATCCATCCTAACATCCATGTAAAACCCATTTCACACACAAAACTAACAACCCAAACCAATACTGGTCTCTTCCCCATCCATATCAACTGTACATCCATCCTAACATCCATGTAAAACCCATTTCACACACAAAACTAACAACCCAAACCAATACTGGTCTTTTCCCCATCCATATCAACTGTACATCCATCCTAACATCCATGTAAAACCCATTTCACACACAAAACTAACAACCCAAACCAATAGTGGTCTTTTCCCCATCCATATCAACTGTACATCCATCCTAACATCCATGTAAAACCCATTTCACACACAAAACTAACAACCCAAACCAATACTGGTCTTTCCCCCATCCATATCAACTGTACATCCATCCTAACATCCATGTAAAACCCATTTCACACACAAAACTAACAACCCAAACCAATACTGGTCTCTTTTTTGTTTTGTTATCCTCATCAAATGTAACTTTAAAAGATCGAACCCATTTTCACCTACAAAATGTACATGTACATGTACAACCCAAAATAAAGCTTTCTTCATATACAATACTATAAATGTACAAACCAACAAATTATCAACCTGCCTCCACCTACAACAATGTATAGGTATTACTAAACCAAATAACTTCCGGCTGGGTCAAAGTTCGAGGTGCACCAAACTTTTGATAGAGAAGTGAACACCACAAGTCCTGTGACTGGTGATAAATGTGAGTGTGTTGGTTGTAAAAAAAAAATAGTTTCATCTGGGCAAAAAATGTATGCAATTTTATTTCATCTACTAAGTACCACTGTATCAAGTAGCCTTGTGCTTGAAACATGTATGGGGTACCTGTAAAAAAAAAAGTATTCTAATTTTGTGCGTAACTAGGATAGTCATAGATGCTACCTGTTATCTCAGAAATGAGCAGCTTGACCTCCAATTTTTTTCTGATTCACTTTAAGGGTGAGAGGTGGTAGTATTTATATCCGTGGCGTTTATGTCGACTGATAGGCTGCAGGTAGGAGTTTTAGCCACATATGTTACTATTGTCGTCAATGGGATTTGATAGTATACACCCTAAAACCCAACTAACATCAACCTCTTTCCACCAATAATACATACAACAAATGTAGATGTACACACAGACACACGCACACACACACACACAGACACACACAGACACAGACACAGACACACACACACACACACATATATATATATATATATCAAAGGTATGTACTAATATCGATATGAAGGTTAAAAACAGGGGTCTGGAATGAAAGAATACACGAGGGAAGTTTAAATGTAATGTTAGTGGAACATTTGATTTTACATAATCATGAAATTTAAAAATCAGATCTTCTGACCATATGCAGGTAAAAAAAAAAATCACTAATCAAATGCCTATTATTAATCTACTGCTAATAACTTAAATGATGTACAGCATGGCTTTATAACAGGGAAAATGTGAATGATGTAAAACTGATCTCAAAGCAGTTTAAATAAAGAAAATTGACTAATACGAAATGTATCGGTACACCAACCCCTGCCCCCCTCCCCACCCCTAAAAGAATCATAAATTTGTTTAATTTTTTTTTACGATATTTAACAAACAAAAGTTCTAATAATAAATGAAGTTCTAATAATAAATAATAAAATAAAGAAAAAACAAAAAACACAGAACGTCATGTTTACAATATTTAAGAAACAAAAAGGCCCACTTTTCATTAACACGATTTCGTGCGCAAGTTTATCAATACAATGCATTTACATGTACATAGGACCTTTTCTATATATGCGATTCCACGGACGGGCATTCAGTGTGCTGAGAAAGAAAGTTGATCAATAAGTGATTTTTAACGCATGCCGAGCCGATAAATGTTTAGTGCACATATACCATGAAGGTTTTGTGCACGTCTTTTATGAATGCATATTTTTTTCTTCAGTGTGGTAACATCATAATGTGAAGCATTAACTTTCAGCTTAAAGTACACTCCGATAACATAAAATTTTGTATAGTAATCGGCTTGAAAAAACCCTGCAGATATGGAAAAACACAATTTCGTGTGCTGAAACAAACAATTAATATACAGAACTTCACATACACTGTTTATGCTTCCTATTTATTGCACGTTTATTTTGCGCAAGAATATATACCACGAGACCGTGTAGTGGTCAAGTGGTATGTTCTTTCGCAAAATAAATGAGTGCAATAAATAGAAAGCGAAAACAACGTAAGTGAAGTTCTGTATTTATTACATACCTTCTTATATGTTTTACAAAAACTGTTTTTAATTTAACATCATAAAAACACTTTGTTAAATAGATGATAAAAAAACTCCTTTCAGGGATTTATTTAACATTAGGAATCATACTCTGCAGCAGTCTTGTGTAATGTTTCAAATACGATGTGACATATTTTGTAAATCATATATGACATCAGTAAATAACAGGCACTAACTGCAGTGAAAATAAACGGAATTCTCCATTTAAAAGTTCCGGTCTTGATCGCACATTATATGTGCGTGACAAAATAAATTTATCACATGGTTTCAAAATATCTTGATCACTATAGTAAGCTTGAATAGGTATGTAATAAAACATGTTAATGGAAAGTCGGCTTACACTGAATAACTGCTGAATTAATCTGAACTCGGTTTAAATGAAAACATTATGTAGGTGAGTGAAAAGTAATTAGGTGCTGTCCTTGATGTCAGAAGATCTGAAAATGTTAGTGCTAGAAGCCAAAAATTGCTGGAGATCCTCAAAATGCATAACAAGATGCTGCAAAGGAAAGGCAAAAAAATTATAAAATAAAAAATGCTGTTGTTTTGCAGAATGATATACTTTTCTTCACACAAACTGAGGCAAAAATTGCTTGTCACTTTAGGAGTTATTTCTTCTGTTATCTCAGGGGTGTTGCTGCTGTCATCAACATTATCACTGTTTTCGTTTTCGTTGACATTTACTTCTTCATCATTGTCGTCATCATCATCATCATCATCATCCGCAAATGGATTCAATGATGAGTCATAGCTCTCCTGCCTGAACAAATACCTTTACATAAATACCTGGCCAAAATGTTCACAATCAGTAGTTAAAACTGCTTTGTCGGAAAAAAACCAACCCTCTATATAAATACCTAGTTAAAATGTTCATAATCAGTATCCTCTATATAAATACCTAGTCAAAATGATAATAATTAGCATTTACTACGGCTCCATGTCTAAGTAGAAACTGCTATATAAATACCTAGTTAAAATGTTCAAAATCAGTGTGTAACATTGCCCTATGTCTGAACATACAGCTACACACAAATACTACTGTGAAATCACTTTTGTTCGTGATGGTGCAATTCGTGGTAATCAATGCAGTATTCTCGCTGCTCCATTTATTGGGTTTTTCGGCCCCACTTTGCACTGCATTTCATGTTCTGCTGACCCCCATTATTTTGCTGCACCATTAATTATTTTCCCGCATCCTACTATTTTACAGCACACAGCTCTGCTATTTCAAAATGCACACGTTTTAAACACATTTTAATCTGCTTCTTTTTGTTAGTCTAAAGCTGAAACCTTGAGGGTTTTTAAAATTATTATTTATTAACCAATTAGCATATATCATCCACATTAATTTCTTACCAGATCGCACACCATTCTTCTTCATCTTTTACCTATACTCTCTAATATAGGTCATACAGAAATGTATTATTCTCAATTTCAACTCCCAGAAGGGGGGTGCTTTTCCACTCTGGTAGTTTGATGTAATACAAATGCATGTAATAGAATATAGATTATATGAGCTTGTGTGTTGTACTGATTTTACGAAACGAGTGTTAGGATTATTGTATTACCTGTACGGCAGCGAGGGTAATACATGAATCCTGACACGAGTTTTGTAAAATCAGTATGATTCATACACGAGTATAATAATTTCTTTATTATCCACATTATCCAAAATATTATTTTCACGAATAACAAGCTAGGGCTATGTCAAAACGTTTCACGATAACTAATTAATCATTAATTCAGATATTGACAGGGCAGTGACCCCAGCATTCAACCAGTACCCATTATTCGACCAGTGTAATTAATTAATTACCATACTCGTTTAAACTGAATAGTATATAGAAAGTGGTCGAATACTGGGTCATCTGGTCGAATACTGCATACTGTTCATTGTGGCACTCTAATGTACTCTAGTTGGCGTATACTGCATGAACAAAACTTGGGACTATTTCATGAATAAGATTGCCAGTAAGTATGTACGAAGAAAAACAAATATTAGCAAATGCCAATAAAATTAACATGTTATAGTCCTTTCTTTCTTAAGTGATCGAATATTGGGGCCACTGCCCTACTAATAAATAACTATTCTTACACACCCGTTGGTGAGAACAGCACTTGTTATTTTTGATAACACATATAGTGTTAACACACATACATGCAAAAATATTTGCCATACCATCCATTGCAAAATAAAGCATGGTGGAATGGATCACTCTGATCTGAAATTGACTTGTCTTTGACACACAAGTTAACTATATGGTTTCAGTTGGAAAAGGTGCTTAAATTTATTTTAAAACTGTTTTCTGAAGAAATGCAAGAAACAGAATACTATTTATGTCCGTTAGATACCATTTATCTTACAACTCGTTGCTTAAAAACATATCCAACTCGCTTTCGCTTGTTTTTAAACAATTCATAAGATAAACAGTATCTAACGGTCACTCATGTAATATTCTCTATTTATTTGGATACTAAAATTATTACTCTAATAGATGCTGCCTGAACACTGAATTAAATTTGTTGTTGTTTTGTTAAAAGATTCAAGTTACTGGAATCTAATTTGATTTGCCAAATTTTCAGAATCCCAACTAAAAAGACATACATGTGTAATCTGTTTCCATTGCCACAATGATTTAAAATATACTTTGAGAAGTGATATAGCCTGAAGAACAAATCAAATCACCTTGGTTTCTTCTTCACCATAGGTCTAAGGGAAACAACTTTTAAAGTTTTAAAAAAAACGTTTGTATATAACACACTGAGATTTTTAATCATCAGCTATTATATTAAACATTTGATAATTCTGATCCATTTTCTTCAGTGAAAACCTGCTATATCTTTTATATGCACTTTTCCACAAACATTACATCACATGCCATGATGTTTAATATACCAGGGTGGGATGAAAAGTAGCCGATGATTAATTAATCAATGTGCTCTAGTGGTATCATTAAACAAACCACACTAACTATCACTGTGTGCCCATTTCTTTGAACACCCTCTCATACCTCAAAATATTTTCGTCCAAATACGGCTCCGGAAGAAGCATAACGACAAGCAGAATATCAGACAAATATAAAATACAATTTTACTTTGTATCAGATTGTTTTCTTTCCACTACATCACCCAACCCACATCCCCCAGTTAGGCTAAGTATAGCCATGGATTGAGCATAATTAAGAATTGTCTGCCATTCTTTTACCTTCATCAGGGTATGAACAAAAAAAAATTAAACGCAAACTGTGAATCGGCGAACCCATTTACACAAGTTTGCAGGTGATTTTTTTGGTTCATACCGCGATAATTAAAAAACAAAACCACCAGACAATTCTTATAATTAAATCTAAATCATTCCTACTAATAAAAACACTAAAAGTTCATATTTTGTTCTGAATAAAATGTTGTGTTTTTAAACTATAATGCTCAATAAGACAATAAGTACCAATTATAAAGTGACATCGACAGATACGTTCCCTGACCGTATGTCTGCGATGATTATTAAACGAATAATACTTGCATTGCAGCAACTGACGTTAAATTGTAATAAATGTAATAGAAATTTAATTACTGACAAATAAATACACAAGTAGAGACATAAATATTACGCTGTGACAGTGCAGCACAAACCCACTTGCATTGCTACGACTGGAGCAATAGGATGACGTGAAATCGGAATGAATTTAACGGAAATTTAATTACTGACAAGTAGCTACACAACTAGAGATATAAAAAGAATACGTTGACACAGTGTAGCACAAACCCACCTGATAGGCTGAGATATCTGAGCTGGGTTGGTGAACGACTGTCTCTCCGGGGGCTTGCTCTCCCAGCTCTCCTCGCGGTTGTGTTTGATCCCAGTTATTGTAATTCCGTCATTGGCTCCTATGTGAGATTTACCTCTCCGCGAAATTGACTGCAACTCTGGTGAATACTCCTGTTCAGGGAGAGATTAATAGTAAAAGTAATGTGATAGTAGTATGGCACAGCTTTCATTCCATTTATTCCAAAACAAAAGACAAGATTTGATTACTGAATTTTTATTTATTTATTTATTTTTAAAACCCCACCCCCCTTCAAAACCCCACCTACATGAACAAAATGATTATACATGCTAGTTCCTGCCCCAATTAAAACTAACATATCCATCCAAGAATGAAAAATAAAAAAATAACAAGAATTCAGTGAACTTGTAATACCTCAAAAAGTTGTTACGATTTTTGTGTACACATGTAACGATTTGAGTCCACTTCAAATCATTACTTTAGAAATGTTGACGTCAGAATATCCTTTAATGAAGATTCAGAAATCTCAATGAAGTACCAAATTTATTAATAATACAACAAACAAGATTTCTGTGGAATTAAATGTCTCGCCTACAATAAACTTGTTCAGTGCACTGTGATGAACATCCAACGGTGCAACTACAAACCAAGTTTCAGTGACCTAGGACTTTTTACATTTTGTGAGAAACTGATCAAAACACAAAACTTTAAATGTTAAAGTGACAGACCCAAGTTTTTACACACTATGACATATTTTTCACTATTACAGAGATTTCTGAACACTGAAATTAGCCACTACTTAGATTTTATTGTTTAGATTATGCATTTCCACATATCTGAAGTGCTTCTGGTCATCCTGGGTTTGATAATAACACGAAATGTATTTTTGATATTTTTAAAAGCGCACATGCATCTGAGAAGTATTTACCCGTTTCAACATCACAGACTATCACTATATTGTAGCTTCATCCAAATGCGTTACATCTTTGTAGGTTAACCAAACTTAGTTTTAATTTTCTCTGGTTGAAACTAGGGTCTGTGACTTTTAAGATTTACGGCAAACGTTGACGCCATCGACACCACAAGGTATCTATATCTATAGCTGTATCTCGCCTTTTTCCTGTGTGAAGGCGAGACAACAAGAATACGTATTACCTCAAAAACTGGCCAGTTCATTTGCATGTCAACCCCGTGACATTTTGACCAGAACTTGAGGTCTTTATCTGCATCTGTCAGTCCAATTATAGAGTGAAAGTCTGTGTAGACTTTTGCAAATCTATGGAGGAACAAAATATATCAAAATAACATATATCAGATAGTCTTAACAATTTGTTAAAACAAAAGTAACTACCTTATTAGTGCATGGAGTGCGTATGGCTACCTCTCCATGTTGACACAGCTGTTGTAGAAGAAAGGAATATAATGGAGATTTTTTTTAATGACACCTCAGCACATTTTAAAATAAGATTATTTGGTGTCTAACATGATAATTGTAACACTAGGTCTAGAACGAAGGGATCACATGACTATCACAGCCAATCTGTAGTATGGAGGTGATGAATATTTACTTCCTCTAAAAAAATTGCTGGAGTCAGAACTGATTTGACAGTTGGATTATGTAATGTTGAAAAGAGGAGCACCTCTCATAATTTAGATGTAAAAACATGATTGATTCCTGCATCTAAAATGCAAAGCCAAGGTCTAAACAAGATGTTAAATAACATCACAACTTACATTGGCTGAACACCAAGTTCTAAACAAAGATGTTAAATAACATCACAACTTACATTGGCTGAACATTGAGGTCTAAAAAAGATGTCAAATAACGTCACAAGTTACATTGGCTGAACACCGAGTTCTAAACAAAGATGTCAAATAACGTCACAACTTACATTGGCTGAACACCGAGTTCTAAACAAAGATGTTAAATAACATCACAACTTACATTGGCTGAACACCGAGTTCTAAACAAGATGTTAAATAACGTCACAACTTACATTGGCTGAACACCGAGTTCTAAACAAAGATGTTAAATAACGTCACAACTTACTTTGGCTGAACACCGAGTTCTAAACAAGATGTTAAATAACATCACAACTTACATTGGCTGAACACCGAGTTCTAAACAAAGATGTTAAATAACGTCACAACTTACATTGGCTGAACACCGAGTTTTAAACAAGATGTTAAATAACGTCACAACTTACATTGGCTGAACACTGTGTTCTAAACAAAGATGTTAAATAACATCACAACTTACTAGTTCTAAACAAGATGTTAAATAACATCACAACTTACATTGGCTGAACACCGAGTTCTAAACAAGATGTTAAATAACATCACAACTTACATTGGCTGAACACCGAGTTCTAAACAAAAATGTTAAATAACGTCACAACTTACATTGGCTGAACATTGAGGTCTAAACAAAGATGTTAAATAACATCACAACTTACATTGGCTGAACACCGAGTTCTAAACAAGATGTTAAATAATGTCACAACTTACAATGGCTGAACACCGAGTTCTAAACAAGATTTTAAATAACATCACAACTTACTTGGCTGAACACCGAGTTCTAAACAAGATGTTAAATAATGTCACAACTTACAATGGCTGAACACTGAGGTCTAAACAAGATGTTAAATAACATCACAACTTACATTGGCTGAACACCGAGTTCTAAACAAAGATGTTAAATAATGTCACAACTTACTAGTTCTAAACAAGATGTTAAATAACATCACAATTTAAATTGGCTGAACACCGAGTTCTAAACAAAGATGTTAAATAACGTCACAACTTACATTGGCTGAACACCGAGTTCTAAATAAAGATGTTAAATAACGTCACAACTTACTAGTTCTAAACAAGATGTTAAATAACGTCACAACTTACATTGGCTGAACACCGAGTTCTAAACAAGATGTTAAATAATGTCACAACTTACAATGGCTGAACACCGAGGTCTAAACAAGATTTTAAATAACATCACAACTTACTTTGGCTGAACACGAGTTCTAAACAAGATGTTAAATAATGTCACAACTTACAATGGCTGAACACTGAGGTCTAAACAAGATGTTAAATAACATCACAACTTACATTGGCTGAACACCGAGTTCTAAACAAAGATGTTAAATAACGTCACAACTTACTAGTTCTAAACAAGATGTTAAATAACATCACAACTTACATTGGCTGAACACCGAGTTCTAAACAAAGATGTTAAATAACGTCACAACTTACATTGGCTGAACACCGAGTTCTAAACAAAGATGTTAAATAACATCACAACTTACTTTGGTTGAACACTGAGGTGTAAACAAGATATTAAATAACGTCATAACTTACTAGTTCTAAACAAGATGTTAAATAATGTCACAACTTACATTGGCTGAACACTGAGGTCTAAACAGGATGTTAAATAATGTCACAACTTACTTTGGCTGAACACTGAGGTCTAAACAAGAATGTATCTCATATAGAGTCTTTTTCACAAAGTCTATTCTTTTTCTTTCATAATCTTGAGATTTGTCATAAACCTGGAAAAAAAAACAATGAAGAAACCAACATGAATGATGACATGGAAGTGCATATGAAAACAAGAATTTTGAAGAATTAAATTAAATATCTTGTCTGCCATAAACCTATTTGGTGTTGATCATAGTTAAAAATTAAAGCACATAAAAATAAAACAAATTAATTAAATTTATACATTCATTGAGATGAACATTCATAGATGCTGTTTGTTTTGTTTAATGACACCACTAGGGTACATTAATTAATTAATCATCGGCTACTGGATGTCAAACATTTGATAATTCTGACATTTAGTCATCAGAGGAAAACCTGCTACATTTTCCCTAATGCAGCCAGGGATCTTTTATATGCACCACCCCCACAGCCTTCGATATACCAGTCATGGTGCACTGGCTGGAATGAGAAATAGCCCAATGGGCCCACCAACAGGGATCGATCCCCAACCGACTGCGCATAAAGCAAGTGCTTTACCACTGGGCTATGTCCCGCCCGAGATGAAATTATAAATGCAACTACAAACAAATGTCTCAATGATCTAGAATTATAGTTTGTTAATCCTTTCCTTTTTTCAAACTATCGATAGTTGGGAGAACCAATAAAAACTAAAAGATTGATATTCCATACTAATAACATAGTTTTATGGAAATTACTGAGTGTAAAGGCACAGTATATTGGTATACACGTAATATAAGTCTTCGTCAAGAGCGAACTTAAGGAGAACCGAAGATTACTCTCCTTAACCTGCTGCTGACTAATGGAGGCAAGATATTATCTCTTCCGACATCACGCAAGTCAACACATTGTACACTGTATACAGTGCATTCTCCAATTCATATTTACTGATGTTTTGCACACAGCACTCACTGAAAACAATTTATTAACAGGAAACAGAAGACAACTCTGTCTCCTGTATCTTTAAATTTTGTTTTTCACTTGACAACAATGGCAGATTGTCACCGTCATTTACAGGGATCAATAGTTGATTATGACAGCCAATTTGATAATAAATCTGATCATTTTACCAATGAAAATCACCAAAAATTGGAATATAAATCGCAGTTTGTTTTTAAAAACAAATTTGGGTCAGAAAACCAGTTATTGGGAATAATGGACATAAATACTGGAAAGCTGGCTACAAATGCCTGTAAGTAAATGAGACTCTTTCGATTTTTTGCCTAATTTTAAACAACAATATCTGATCTAAAATATAAAAATCCAAAAAAATAATACTTACTGATTCAATTATGAACTTTACTTTATGTATTTATAAAACATTTAAGTGAATATATGTGAGAAAAAATGTATAAACTTGTACCCACTCAACATGGTTTTTGTCAAAAATTAAACCAGTAGTCCAAAGGTTAAATAGTGTGCGGCAAGCAATCACATGAACTTACAAATACAATTTACTTAACATATGTATTGCAAGGTGATCAATTTGCCACTCCCCTAAATATGGTGGGGAGAGTGGGAGGGATAACTCGCCTTTTCTGGTGATGACTAATACTGCACATTCTTTTTTATTACAGGGCTCGAACTTAATAACTTATTACTTACGGCAATTTTTAAATGTTTTTGCCACAAGCAAAATGCTCACAGGCAGCAATTTAGAGCATGCCTACGGCAATTTTTCATTGGTAACTTTTGCAACAAATATAAAAAACAAAAATAGTCCCTTCAACAGTCTGCAATAATTTTTATTCATCGGCAAAAGACTGCCACTGGTGAAGGCCCTGACTGATGGCAATTGATATTGCAACTACGACAACTGCCGTCGGTGCCGTTGTTAAGTTCAAGCCCTGCGTTATGAGCCTCCCGTTTACACCTACTGCTCACCTCCGTCATGTCTTCTATGTACTTGGCATTGTAACTATTGAGGTCATTCAGAGCCGCTTCGTATTTCTCTTTAGTCGAATCCACTTCCGTCTGGAGTTTGCGTAATTTCTCCTGTAGCTTTGTTAACTGTCAAAAAATCAAGTTAACATTGTCAGATCTTTGTCAGAATATTGATAATGTCAACTGTTGCACTAATTTTTAGAAAAGAAAAGCATACAGTGTATGTACATGTGTGCGCTACCCACTTCAAACTTGAAATGAGTTAATACAAGTTTAATCAGTTAACTACGTACAGATAAATAAATGCAAATTTTAGCTTGTAATTCAATATGGAGACTATATTTCTATATGAAGGCTAATATGAGAATTAACTTGTTTTAATGGGTGGCCCCGTATGCTGTAGTGAATTATTTTGCTAAATAGATGACTAACATTGATTATATACATGTACATGTATTTTTACAAAACTGGTCAAGTTGCTAACACCTTCTTGTGACTAGCTTCATCTCTAAAAAATACTATGAACTTTTTAACAATTTTAATTAAAAAAGTCAGAGATCTCAAATAAGAGTGAATTAAACAGAGGTGTTGTCTGCAGTGGGCTTTACATGTTGAAATAAACAGAGGTGAGGTCTGAAATGGGCTTTACATGTTGAAATAAACAGAGGTGAGGTCTGCTGTGGGCTTTACATGTTGAATTAAACAGAGGTGAGGTCTGAGGTGGGTTTTACATGTTGAAATAAACAGAGGTGAGGTCTGCTGTGGGCTTTACATGTTGAATTAAACAGAGGTGAAGTCCGAGGTGAGCTTTACATGTTGAATTAAACAGAGGTGAGGTCTGAGGTGGGCTTTACATGTTGAATTAAACAGAGGTGAGGTCTGAGGTGGGTTTTACATGTTGAAATAAACAGAGGTGAGGTCTGCTGTGGGCTTTACATGTTGAATTAAACAGAGGTGAAGTCCGAGGTGGGCTTTACATGTTGAATTAAACAGAGGTGAGGTCTGAGGTGGGCTTTACATGTTGAATTAAACAGAGGTGAGGTCTGAGGTGGGCTTTACATGTTGAATTAAACAGAGGTGAGGTCTGCTGTGGGCTTTACATGTTGAATTAAACAGAGGTGAGGTCTGAGGTGGGCTTTACATGTTGAATTAAACAGAGGTGAGGTCTGCTGTGGGCTTTACATGTTGAATTAAACAGAGGTGAGGTCTGCTGTGGGCTTTACATGTTGAATTAAACAGAGGTGAGGTCTGCTGTGGGCTTTACATGTTGAATTAAACAGAGGTGGATGGTCTTTGACCCTGATTATACTACAATAAACAAGTCGACTGTTCACCTGATCGGGAGAGAGTGTGGAATCGCCCCTGGCATTGTTCTCTTGGTTTGCTGTACTCTTCTCCTGTTTACATACACTGTGGTAGTCGGACTTCGCTTTCATCACCTTCTGTAACCGTTTCCCCCACGGTTTCTGAGCCTGAAGTAAACAACAATACATTCCATGTATTTTTCATTTTCATTGCAACTGCGCATCAAGCAAATGCTTTACCACTGGGCTACATCCCGCCCCTACTGTAAAGTGTTTGTGTGTTGTCAAATAAATCCCTCAGAATCCGTTCAGTGGGCAGTTCATTTCATTTCAACTTATTTTCGTACTTATAATCCAATTAAGGTTCAAGCACGCTGTCCTGGGCACACAATTAGCTATCTGGGCTGTCTGTCCAGGACAGTGAGTTAGTTGTTAGTGGTTAGGTGTCGGTGAGAGAGAAGAGAGTGTAGTGGTCTTACACCTACTCATTGAGTCGTTTAAACTTGCTCTGGGAACGAGCCGGTTCCAATCTGCGAACCCTGTACCTACCAGCCGTATGCCACGACACCACCGAGGCTCTATGTATTAATACCCTTCCTGTCAGGTTATGGTTTGTTTTGTTTAACCACACCACTAGAGCACATTGATTATTACTCACAGACTATTGGATGAGAGGAAACCCATCATTTTTGCCATTAGTAGTAAGGGATATTTTATATGCACCATGCCAAAGACAGGATAGCACATACCACAGCCTTTGATATATCAGTCATGGTGTACTGGCTGCAATGAGAAATAGCCCAATGGGCTCAACGATGGCGATCCAACTTAGACCTATCGTGCATCAAGTGAGTGCTTTACCACGGCTACGTCCAGCCTCCATGCTTCTTGTTAGCCTAGTTACCATCCAAATTAAATGAAAGCTGATATTTACCAATGATTCAGGTCTAGCTCTGCCAATTGCAAATTTTAGGACCAATTGGCAAATTTTATTTTAATTTGGCAAAAACAATTCATGTAATAATTGATATTGGCTGGAAAATAACAGAGTTTCGCATTTTTGGACATAACTTGGTGAAATGTTTTGCACACACAGAGCTAAATGTGTAGAAGTAAATTATCATCATGTTGTATTGTTCAGTTCCATACAAAGCTCCTTGACTGGTGGAGATCAAAAGCCATGGTATTTGCTACATGTGTGGTGGAAGGAAATGTTTTATTTAACGAAGCACTCAACACATTTTATTTGCGATTATATGGCATCAGACATATGGTTAAGAATCACACAGATATTGAGAGAGGAAACCCGCTGTCGCAACTTCATGGGCTACTCTTTTTGATTAGCAGCAAGGGATCTTTTATATGCACCATCCCACAGACAGGATAGTACATACCACAGCCTTTGTTACACCAGTTGTGGAGCACTGGCTGGAATGAGAAATAGCCTAATGGGTCCAACGACAGGGATCGATCCTAAACTGACCGTGCATCAAGCGAATGCTTTACCACTGGGCTACGTCCCCACCTCTTTTTGTTGGAAGGCACATGTATACATGTATAATTTAAGACCTTTTTTTGCAGATCAATAATTAATAAAGAGTGAACTTTTTTGTGTAACAATGCCACTAGAGCACAGTGATTAATTAATAATTGGCTATCTGATGTCATACATGTCTTCAAAGACAACTCGCTTTTTTTTGCTTTTTTTTTAGAAACAGCAAGGAATAACAGGAGGATTTTTCTCCTATCCATTAGTCCAAATGTCATATGCAAGACATCAAACAGCCACTGATGACACAATGCATTAGCCTTTCATTAGTTTACACAAACACTTAATAAAACAGACCAGGCCTGGTGCTTATAAAACTTTTTAAAGTCTACACTCGAGATTCTAATAGTCTAAGACACTCATGTCATGACAACACCATACAAATTGTATGCATGTGACAACATTAGAGATGGGAGTCTGCCTAATGTTGTCATTAAAGGGAGTCATTATTCTACCAATATGTAGGCCTAATTGACAATTTAAATAACACAAGTTGTGACAATTAACATAACAGGCAGACAATGCTGTTTACTTTTTACTTTTTCACAATTATTGACAAAATATTAATTTTTTAAGTTTTAAAAGATGAAAAAAAATAAAAAGTACCTTTTTTGTCAAATATATCATATAATTTTTTTTACTGTTGGGTCTGTTTTATTTACTTTGTATGAAACCAAAACAAGGGTCCGAAAATTGACTGACG
Source organism: Gigantopelta aegis (assembly GCF_016097555.1). Lineage (NCBI taxonomy): Eukaryota > Metazoa > Mollusca > Gastropoda > Neomphalida > Peltospiridae > Gigantopelta > Gigantopelta aegis. The sequence continues at coordinate 17,082,109 of NC_054707.1, forward strand.
TCGACATGTGTCACTATTTGTTGTTAAATCAAAGTAGGCCTTCATATTAGTAGCAAAAAATCGCAGCGAAGGTTACAATCATAACAACTACATAAAGCATAACTGTCCAACAATTGAGTGCACTGTTTTATTCAACGGTGCTTAGTGTTAACAAAACGTAAACATTTATTTTTATCACTGCTTTGACAGTCTAACGTCGTCTGCAATGTGAAGTATGCACATGACACAGCGGAAATAAAGTAACATTGCAACATTCAGCCAGCAGTATTTTGCTAAACGTTTGCCAACATATTGACTCGTTCCCGAAGTGGTCATTCGGTTTACTGTGTTGCGTAAAAATCAGTCTTCCAAGACAAGCGTTAGCAACAAACATCTGGCTGAACTTACTCCTGAAAAAAAAAAAACCTGTCCAGACTAAGCAGTAAACCAGTCCCAAGTTCAGCCAGCAAACGTTTTGCTAATGTTCGCGAAGTATTTGGTTCCCAACATGGCCATTCGGTTTACCGTGAAGCGTATAATCCAGTCAAGTGGACGTTTTTCCGCTCGGTTTGGCTGAATGGAGCCTCGGTAAATATGACACTACGCATCCTTTTCACAATGGGAATTCCGTCCGTTTTCTGCGATCGCGGAAAATCACTGGGTCTAAATTAGTAACATACAAAATAGCAGTATAGACGTGAGAACTGTTTATTTTTCAGGGCACTGGTACATATTATTAGCCTAGGGCACTACGTCGATTTAATTTGAGACCTGCTTCACGGACCCCCAACCCTTTTTTTTAAAACCAATATAGATCTATATACGACAAACCTTCCTAAAGCCATCCTCCAATTCCTTTGTTTCTTTGAAGTGCATCATAGACTTGTGGTAGTTCTCTTTCTGCCACGCTTTGATGGACTGGTAGACTTCGTTCATGAGCTGGTCTGCTATATCCAAGTGGATGGAGTTCAGGCTGTCTGCCTCAATTAGGGCACTCTTCCAGCCACCGAGACACGTGCCATACTCAGGACCTACAGTAAAACATGTAACATGTATAACATGAATCTGTCTCTTCCAGTCACCGAGACACGTGACATACTCAGGACCTACAGTAAAACATGTAACATGTATATCATGAATCTGTTTCTTCCAGCCACCGAGACGTGCCATACTCAGGACCTACAGTAAAACATGTAACATGTATATCATGAATCTGTCTCGTCCAGTCACCGAGAAATGTGCCATACTCAGGACCTACAGTGAAACAAGTAACATGTATATCATGAATCTGTCTCACTCTTCCAGCCACCGAGACACATGCCATACTCAGGACCTACAGTCAAACAAGTAACATGTATACCATGAATCTGTCTCTTCCAGCCACCGAGACATGCGACATACTCAGGACCTACAGTCAAACAAGTAACATGTATACCATGAATCTGTCTCTTCCAGCCACCGAGACATGCGACATACTCAGGACCTACAGTCAAACAAGTAACATGTATACCATGAATCTGTCTCTTCCAGCCACAGAGACACACGCCATACTCAGGACCTACAGTGAAACAAGTAACATGTATATCATGAATCTGTCTCACTCTTCCAGCCACCAAGACATGTGACATACTCAGGACCTACAGTCAAACAAGTAACATGTATACCATGAATCTGTCTCACTCTTCCAGCCACCGAGACACGTGACATACTCAGGACATACAGTCAAACAAGTAACATGTATACCATGAATCTGTCTCTTCCAGTCACCGAGACACGTGACATACTCAGGACATACAGTAAAACAAGTAACATGTATATCATGAATCGGTCTCTTCCAACCACCAAGACACGTGACATACTCAGGACCTAGAGTCAAACAAGTAACATGTATACCATGAATCTGTTTCTTCCAGCCACCGAGACACGCGCCATACTCAGGACCTACAGTCAAACAAGTAACATGTATACCATGAATCTGTCTCTTCCAGCCACCGAGACACGTGACATACTCAGGACCTACAGTCAAACAAGTAACGTGTATACCATGAATCTGTCTCTTCCAGCCACCGAGACACGTGACATACTCAGGACCTACAGTCAAACAAGTAACGTGTATACCATGAATCTGTCTCTTCCAGCCACCGAGACACGTGACATACTCAGGACCTACAGTCAAACAAGTAACGTGTATACCATGAATCTGTCTCTTCCAGCCACCGAGACACGTGACATACTCAGGACATACAGTCAAACAAGTAACGTGTATACCATGAATCTGTCTCTTCCAGCCACCGAGACACGTGACATACTCAGGACCTACAGTCAAACAAGTAACGTGTATACCATGAATCTGTCTCTTCCAGCCACCGAGACACGTGACATACTCCGGACCTACAGTCAAACAAGTAACGTGTATACCATGAATCTGTCTCTTCCAGCCACCGAGACACGCGACATACTCAGGACCTACAGTCAAACAAGTAACATGTATACCATGAATCTGTCTCTTCCAGCCACCGAGACACTTGACATACTCAGGACCTACAGTCAAACAAGTAACATGTATACCATGAATCTGTCTCACTCTTCCAGCCACCAAGACACACGCCATACTCAGGACCTACAGTCAAACAAGTAACATGTATACCATGAATCTGTCTCACTCTTCCAGCCACCAAGACATGTGACATACTCAGGACCTACAGTCAAACAAGTAACATGTATACCATGAATCTGTCTCTTCCAACCACCGAGATATGTGACATACTCAGGACCTACAGTCAAACAAGTAACATGTATACCATGAATCTGTCTCTTCCAGCCACCGAGACACGTGACATACTCAGGACCTACAGTCAAACAAGTAACATGTATAACATGAATCTGTCTCTTCCAGCCACCGAGACACAAACCATACTCAGGACCTACAGTCAAACAAGTAACATGTATACCATGAATCTGTCTCTTCCAGCCACCGAGACACGTGACATACTCAGGACCTACAGTCAAACAAGTAACATGTATACCATGAATCTGTCTCACTCTTCCAGCGACCGAGACACGTGCGATACTCAGGACCTACAGTCAAACAAGTAACATGTATACCATGAATCTGTCTCACTCTTCCAGCCACCAAGACATGTGACATACTCAGGACATACAGTCAAACAAGTAACATGTATACCATGAATCTGTCTCTTCCAGTCACGGAGACACGTGACATACTCAGGACCTACAGTAAAACAAGTAACATGTATATCATGAATCTGTCTCTTCCAACCACCGAGACACGTGACATACTCAGGACCTACAGTCAAACAAGTAACATGTATACCATGAATCTGTTTCTTCCAGCCACCGAGACACGTGACATACTCAGGACCTACAGTCAAACAAGTAACATGTATACCATGAATCTGTCTCAACTCTTCCAGCCACCGAGACACGTGCCATACTCAGGACCTACAGTCAAACAAGTAACATGTATACCATGAATCTGTCTCTTCCAGCCACCGAGACATGTGACATACTCAGGACCTACAGTCAAACAAGTAACATGTATACCATGAATCTGTCTCTTCCAGCCACCGAGACATGCGACATACTCAGGACCTACAGTCAAACAAGTAACATGTATACCATGAATCTGTCTCTTCCAGCCACAGAGACACACGCCATACTCAGGACCTACAGTGAAACAAGTAACATGTATATCATGAATCTGTCTCACTCTTCCAGCCACCAAGACATGTGACATACTCAGGACCTACAGTCAAACAAGTAACATGTATACCATGAATCTGTCTCTTCCAACCACCGAGATATGTGACATACTCAGGACCTACAGCCAAACAAGTAACGTGTATACCATGAATCTGTCTCTTCCAGCCACCGAGACACGTGACATACTCAGGACCTACAGTCAAACAAGTAACGTGTATACCATGAATCTGTCTCTTCCAGCCACCGAGACATGCGACATACTCAGGACCTACAGTCAAACAAGTAACATGTATACCATGAATCTGTCTCTTCCAGCCACCGAGACACTTGACATACTCAGGACCTACAGTCAAACAAGTAACATGTATACCATGAATCTGTCTCACTCTTCCAGCCACCAAGACACACGCCATACTCAGGACCTACAGTCAAACAAGTAACATGTATACCATGAATCTGTCTCACTCTTCCAGCCACCAAGACATGTGACATACTCAGGACCTACAGTCAAACAAGTAACATGTATACCATGAATCTGTCTCTTCCAACCACCGAGATATGTGACATACTCAGGACCTACAGTCAAACAAGTAACATGTATACCATGAATCTGTCTCTTCCAGCCACCGAGACACGTGACATACTCAGGACCTACAGTCAAACAAGTAACATGTATACCATGAATCTGTCTCTTCCAGCCACCGAGACACAAACCATACTCAGGACCTACAGTCAAACAAGTAACATGTATACCATGAATCTGTCTCTTCCAGCCACCGAGACACGTGACATACTCAGGACCTACAGTCAAACAAGTAACATGTATACCATGAATCTGTCTCACTCTTCCAGCCACCAAGACATGTGACATACTCAGGACATACAGTCAAACAAGTAACATGTATACCATGAATCTGTCTCTTCCAGTCACCGAGACACGTGACATACTCAGGACCTACAGTAAAACAAGTAACATGTATATCATGAATCTGTCTCTTCCAACCACCGAGACACGTGACATACTCAGGACCTACAGTCAAACAAGTAACATGTACACCATGAATCTGTTTCTTCCAGCCACCGAGACACGTGACATACTCAGGACCTACAGTCAAACAAGTAACATGTATACCATGAATCTGTTTCTTCCAGTCACCGAGACACGTGACATACTCAGGACCGACAGTCAAACAAGTAACATGTATACCATGAATCTGTCTCACTCTTCCAGCCACCGAGACACATGCCATACTCAGGACCTACAGTCAAACAAGTAACATGTATACCATGAATCTGTCTCTTCCAGCCACCGAGACATGTGACATACTCAGGACCTACAGTCAAACAAGTAACATGTATACCATGAATCTGTTTCTTCCAGCCACCGAGACACGTGCCATACTCAGGACCTACAGTCAAACAAGTAACATGTATACCATGAATCTGTCTCTTCCAGCCACCGAGACAGGTGACATACTCAGGACCTACAGTCAAACAAGTAACATGTATACCATGAATCTGTCTCACTCTTCCAGCCACCAAGACACACACCATACTCAGGACCTACAGTCAAACAAGTAACATGTATACCATGAATCTGTCTCACTCTTCCAGCCACCAAGACATGTGACATACTCAGGACCTACAGTCAAACAAGTAACATGTATACCATGAATCTGTCTCTTCCAACCACCGAGACATGCGCCATACTCAGGACCTACAGTAAAACATGTAACATGAATTGATCTCTTTCAGCCATTGAGACACATTCCATACTAATAATCTCAGACCTGTCAACCCTCCCGGATTCCGCGGGAGTCTCCCGGTATTTGATCAAATCTCCTTTCACCTGTGCGGGAGACAGTTTCTCCTTTTAAATGACATTTTTGTAAGCATTAAAAAAAATCGATCCTCTTTTGTCAAAATAACAGAAGGGAAGTAACTCTGCCTTTTTTTCTCATTCGGAAAATGTCGACTACTTTCGGTTTCCGAGAATGTAACAGGCCGAATTGTCCCGACTGTTTAACCTTTGCCGAAGTGAGAATTGTGGGATAGCCTATTTATATTGTTAAAAAAGCACATGGAGTTTATAAAATGACGTGTTATTATAATGTTTGTTGTCATCGTAATGGCTACGAAGCATGTTGCCGCTAATTCAACAGGCTGTGTGTTGACATTCAGTGTTGCCATATAAAAAAACAAAACTATCCAATTTAGTTCTAATAACACCTCTGAATAGTAAAATGTCTTCCCACTGGATTACATAATGCAACTATGACAAATTTGAACTGCCAGACTCCCGAGTTGACAGCGATACACACGATGCATGTTAAAATCACATGTCACAGCAAGACAACGAAAAGACCAATTAGCTGTATAAACATACTTGTGTCAGTTAATTTTGTATGTTTGTGCGGTAAAATGTTGGTTATAAGGGTACACTTCAAGAAATTATTTTTGTACAATTAAAAAATGTTGTGTTTGACATTGACATAAAGTTACTCACGGAAATGGGTATAATTCCGATATATTTCACACGATGTCCGTAATGAGGTTTTACTTATGATTAATGAAAATACAATGTTTATTGCATCATTATAATGATTTTAAATAAGTACCACGCCACCGTTCCTCATTATAGTAAAAACTGAATATTAATTTATAAGATTTATATAAATTTGTCTTTGGTACTAGGTACACTAACCACAAATGATAATGTAACGCAACCTGTAAGGCTGTAAGTGTAATACCGTAAATGTACTAATTAATTTTCTTATTTCTTGTTCATGTTCTTAACATTTTTGGATAAAATATTTTTTTTTTTTAAATATGTATTAAATCATAATAATATTTAAACTTTAAAAAAAAAAAAATATATATATATATTTTTTTTTTTTTTCAATGCCAGATCTAAGGTTAAGAAGTATATATGACATTATAAAATATTCATATAACTTATTGTAATAATGTTTTTCTTAAATCTTGCGATTTTGGGTTAAATTGTGTGAATTTAAAAAATCTCCTGCTTTTTCAACACACATCTCCTGCTTTCTCTTGACTAAAGGTTGACAGGTCTGAATAATCTACAGTAGAATAAGTAACTGTATTGTGAATCGTTTTACTTCTTCCATGCACCCAGACATGCCATACGTAGGATCTACTATTTAAAATAAGTAACATGTATCATGGATCTGTTTCTCTTCCAGGCACCCAGTGTGTCATGCTCAGGATCTTAAAAGGTAAATAACATTATAGACTACATGCAATATGAGTTGGTCGGTGTGCTCTTTCACACACCCAGACACTTTAATAAACAAAAGATGAAAAACAATCTAGAATTCTGTTAAAAATCCATAAAACTTTTATCTCTGTAATATTCTCGTCATTCACCTTTATCCAGGAAGTCGTTCCACTTCTTGGACCAGTTGGATAAACTCTTGGCATAATTCTTTTCAATCTCGCTCCGCGATTCCACCAAGGACCGCAGCTGGTCGCAGAGTTTGTAGCCGTTCTCGTGGCGCTTCACTGTCTTCATAAACTTGCCCGGCTCCCAGAAACTATCTGAACTGGGCGTGTCGAACTCGTCATGGACAGACATGATGGGAAGTTAGTGCTGGGCAGACAGAGACTTGGTCTGAAAGGAAAGAGGAAACATAATATATACACGGCTTTAGACTGCATCAAAGTTTAAAGTTTGTTTTGTTTAACGACACCACTAGAGCACATTGATTAATTAATCATCGGCTATTGGATGTCAAACATTTAGTAATTCTGACTCACAGTCATCAAAGGAAACCCACTACATTTTTCTTAACACAGCAAGGGATATTTTATATGCACTTTCCCACAGACAGGAAAGCACATACCATGGCCTCTGACCAGTTGTGGTGCACAAGACAAAAAAAAAACCTAATCAGTTGAATGGATTCACTTATGAAAGAGCTATGTCCCATCCCCAACATACTGAGAATATTATATATATACATTCTATCAATATATCAGTATGTCCGTGAATGACTTTAATTGTAAAAATAATGAGATCTGTCACTTTGATCAATTTAATGGTTTCCAGTTCCATACATATAGCTGTATTTTGTGCCAACAGAGCACAAGGTACCAAACTCTTTATTTGGATGGCAGCGTTTTATATACATTACCTCATCATCAATTTTGACCAACATATCTATACAGATCTATAACTATGCTGACCGAAGAAACCTGCATCAAGCTACACCGTGAGAAAGCGCACTGCTAAGTGAATGCCTGTTTGCCCAAGGCAGACCCTGCATTTTAAACATGGGTCAGCAGATAGGACATTATTAAAACCATTGACGGAAGCCTCGAGGTATTACTTGGTTACAAGAAAATAAAAAAAATTGATGCGTCATCATTTTTTTTCCCTTAGTCAGGCATTTTTTGGTCAGATATGTTGAGCAATAAAGTGTTTTTGGTTCAATCCAACAGTACAAGGTACATGGCCACATACTTATACCCTGGGTAAACTGAAATACTAGCGATATGTGCTTGAAACAACCTAGATTTGTAGCCATGATTCATCCCACTAGAAAGTAATTAATACATGTACATGTATGTTTCACCTCAGCTGACATTACATATCGATGGGGTGTGACGTAGTCCAGTGGTAAAAGTGCTCGCTTGATATGCGTGGTCGTTTGGGATTGATCCTCGTCAGTGGGCCCATTGGGCTATTTATCGCTCCAGCCAGTGCACCACAACTGGTACATCAAAGGCCGTGGTATGTGCTATCCTGTCTATGGGATGGTGCATATAAAAGATCCCTTGCTGGTAATCGAAAAGAGTAGCCCATGAAGTGGCGACAGTGGGTTTCCTCTCTCAATATCTGCATGGTCCTTAACCGTATGTCTGACGCCATATAACCGTAAATAAAATGTGTTGAGTACGTCGTTAAATAAAACATTTCCTTCCTTCCTTTACATAGCGGTACTACTGTACACGTGATATAATTATGTAATCATCAAAAAACATATTTGTTTTCAATTTCTGTATCTAATAATCATTTGCTAGAGCCATATTGTTAAAAACATGAGTAGCAGGTAATAAACTTACTTACCATGTTGTGTCAAATTATTGTCTTGTGAAATAATCCACATTAATTCATTGGGTATATAAACATGATATGATACAAAATACAGATATAACATGTACAGATGTATGTATGTATGTATGTATGTGTATGTGTATATATATGTATATATGTATACAGATATATGTATGTATATATATATATATTTATCATATAATATCTTACATTTTCAGTGCAATCAAAGTATGTGATATTTTTCAGATCACATACTTTAAGAATTTGATAACTTTGCAAATTAGATGTAAATTAGTCGAGGTCTCAGCACTAGGTTTATTGACATTTAAGCAAACGTACTTGGGTGACACTCCATGATTGATGTATGCATTCATAGTCATCAAATAAAAACATTTCAATGGCAATTTGAGACTGAAAGCTGTCCAGCGTTCAGAAAACAAAAAACATTAGGCATAACTTTATTTTGATGTAAGGACATCCAAAATGAAGTCATTCGAGTTTGACATCATTTCCATTCAAAAATACACCGCGCCATATATTCTTACGTCATTTGAATATCTAGTAATGGCGGACTGGAATTAAAGTTGCATGTAGAGTTTACAAAAACACGTTGTATTAAGCTTGAGGCTCACATAATACAATTTTTATTCCTAATATATATTGACGATACCGAAAAACACTGGTAATAACCTCTCTCTCTATATATATATATATAAAAATTAAAATACGTATATATATAAAACAGTGTTCTCGCTGCTCCATTTAAGCGGGGCGGCCCACCCTGCTATTGCATTTTGCTGCCCTTCTTTCACGTTCTCCACCCCTCTTTATTTTCCAGCACCATACTATATTTCCCAGCACCTATCTCCGCTATTTCCAAATGCATACTTTTCCACACATAAAAACCCCACAACGATCAGTCTGCACACTGGCCATTAAAGGAAACAAGCCGCGTTGTGTACGAAAAGGCAACTGACGAAACATTGACGACAGTTACCGCAACGTAATTTAATTGTATTTTTAACAGCCTCTATTTCGTCCCATTCGTCTCTATTTCGTTTTATTTTTTATGGATTCGGCAATCTCCGACTGAAAACCCCACTTATTTGGCGCCAAATTTGTCACGTGATCAGAACGGTCACTCTATCTTTTGTTTCCACTAGCTGTCGTGTGATATTTTGTCCTCAGTTACAGATATAATTGATTGTAACTGACGATTTTTACTTTCTGTCATTTCTGTCATTCTGTTTATTCAGCAGTTCTTATAACATATTGTAAACTTTTCATTTTGGGGGGATATCACCACTTATAAAATCAAGGGAAGTGGTAGTGTTTAGCATTAAAATCACTCATCTTGGGTGCCAAATAATATATACACCACCACTACAAAAACGAAACAACTTTTTATCAGTTGGCGATAATATTTTATCACAGCGATCGATTCATTCGATGAAGATGGGAATAGCAAATCCAAATTTCGACATTGTTCTTCGTGTATCTTGAAATCTTTATTAAAATAATATTAAAACTTTGATGGTTCAGCAAAACCGGAACTGCCAGTGAATATCAGACCGATAATCATAACATCTTCGGTTCAATTAAAAGACGAGCCTGCGTACATTTCGTACAAATGTTTTGTAATCAAAATAAGGAATATGTCTTTCCACAAAGTCTATCAACACACAACAACATGGTAACCACCAAGCTTTCCCCCACCCCCACCCCCATTTTTTTTTTTTTTGCTTTTCGTTTTTTTCGAAGAGTGTGGTGCTGTGCGGCCGCCCTCCTTTAATTTTCACCCAGCGAGAACACTAAAAATATATAGATATATATACACACACACACACATACACACATATATATACAGGCATTCTAGATCTTGATAATTTTTCAGCAGTCTGAACGAGTTTCAATTTCTAAATTACATTATATGGCCTCTTATATGTTGACAAATGTCAAGTTAATGCAGGTATATGTACAAATGTATATAATAATGTACAAATGTACGGTATATATATGCATATTCATATCAAACATGTACACTAAAATAACATATAAAGGTATGCCACATCAGTTTTAAGAATCAGCAGTCCACTGCATGTCCTTGCAATAAAGATCTTTTATGGTTTAGGTATGCACATTACATGTAAGTGTACATGTGCCTATTAATGTTTGTACACACATTCGAACGTCATCACCAACAGCTACTGATCTATCAAGTACATGTTATATACATGTAACATTTGACAGCGCGATACGAACATCTGACAGTACTATTATTGTTGTAGGCAGCCACATACTGTGTACACCACATTCCTACAGGTACACTTGGCAAGCATCAGTACAATACACATTGTATATATATTGTAAGGGGTCGCTCATTATCGTCATCATTTTCACCAGCACACACATACATGTACAAAGAGAGAGCTTCTTCTTCTCCCCTCCCACATCTTAAAAATGTACATTAAAATTCAGGGCTTCTAGATTGTGGTAGCCCCACTGCCATGGCTAGTGATATTCTATGTTGGGCTAGTAAATAAGTACTATTGCCATGCCCGACTGGTAGTTTGGGGTTTTTTTTTGGTCAAATGTTGCATTTTTTCCCCAAAGATACAAACATACAGGGCATCAACAGCTTGTCCTAGTATACTATTAATACACAAGTTTTGTATAAATTTTGACATTTATGAACGAGTCTTAAATGTTCAGGTGGAAAAAAAAAAAAATGTGTGTGGTTCTGGTTACAAATTAGGATAGGAACGTAGACTATACATTTTCTGTTTTACACATTTTTTTAATTCCTAAAATCTGGTCTTGGTCAGCTGCATCCTCTCACTGTTTTGAAGATCAGTAGGCAAAAAAATAAAGACTTAGGGTCAGTCAAAATGTAGAAAAAAAATTAGGGTTGTTTGGGTAACCAGAACCACACAATGTGGGTTTTTTTATTTGGCCTCATGTAAGAAAGACTTTTACACTGTACTATGCGTGATATACATACATACATGCATATTTACTGTAAAATGTATGTGGTGTGTGTGTGTGTGTGTGTGAGTGCATGTGTGTTTGTGTCTGTGTCTGTGTCACATATAACAGAAAAGAATAGAATTGATGTTTAATGACACCCCAGCACAAAAAATAAATTGGCTATGTGTCACACGTAACATACAAATACAGCTTCTGTGAATCCCAGATTTTTAGTTGGAAGCATAAGATTATGAGATGGAAGATTTTCCAAAACATCTACATCACATAATTTTTACAATTCTGGCAGTATTCTAAACATATACCCAAATTCAATGTCCTGTCTGTGTGTGTGTGTGTGTGTGTGTGTGTGTGTGTGTGTGTGTGTGTGTGTGTGTGTGTGTGTGTGTGTGTGTGTGTGTGTGTGTGTGTGTGTGTGTGTGTGTGTGTGTGTGTGTGTGTGTCTGTGTGTCTGTGTGTGTCTGTGTGTGTGTGTGTGTGTGTGTGTGTGTGTACATGTATATATAAAATACATACATGTGTAACATACCTACCCATATCTACATGTATATGGCAAAAGGTATATATATATATATATCACCTTACACACACCACACCCACACCACAGAGACTGAGACAGGTAAGAGGCTTGTAACCGAGTCACGGGCACATGAACACCATCTTTATGCCAGTAGCCATAGCAACCCATAAATGTCTGGGTGTTCCTTTACATGTAAACACACACACACACACACTGTATGCTGCAAGAATAAAAGAAGAAAATTTGACAGCAGCAAACATATTGTTGACAATAGCCATGTGGCTTGTCAGCTACACAAACCACAGAGTGAAGACCAGCTGGTGACAAGACCTTCAGAGATTACATCACATACATAGACAATGATTTACTACACAGTATATAGTTATACTCCTCGCCCCAAATATATATAGGCCTGCTGTACTGCATGTACATTGCCTTCTTGGCTTCCATTGATATTGTCTCTACATGCGAAGCGATCCATCACAGAGCGGACTTAAAAAGAAAGCCAGTGTCAAGGAATGTGGCTCCACGCTTTATTCTGGGACATAATATTTGTGTGTGTCTGTGTGTACAGGCAGACTTAATAAGCGACACAGAGGGTTTTTTGTTGTGTTTTAAATGATTGTTTAAGTTTAGATTGGCAATCGACCAGAAATTTTTGACAATACATGTATTTGTGTTAGAAATACAAATGCTGGCCAGGTCATGCTGGATAAACACAGTCCAAAAATGCAGTGTTCATATTTCTGAATACTAGAAATATGCTCATATCTGTTATAGTGTACAACAAGATCACCGCTCAATCCCATTCTAGTCAAATCACATAATTTAGGTATTGGAGTTGGAAGTGGGGTGGGTGGGGGTGAAAGGTTGGGTTGAGACTACCGAGTACTGCGCCCCCCCCCCCCCCCCCCCCCAAACTCAGAAGATATGCATTGCCACTAGTTGAAAATCAATTTATTAACATAGTGATATCCCAAAAAGCAAACGCAAGCTGGTGTATACATTGTGAATGTACAAGTACCCAAACACATGGAACGTTAACTTTTTTTTTTTACACTGGTTTTACATAATTTTTATTTTTAAAATAAATAATCATTTTCATGTACTTACCTTTGTTTGACACCCAATATCCAATGTGTATTTTTGTGCTGGGGTGTCGTTAAACATTAATTCATTCATTCATATCTAGAGCATTTCCATGTATAGAACTTTACAATTAAATATACTACTTCATTTACGAACCTTCTAGTCAGAACTACGAACATTAAAGAATTTCAAAACAGCTGTGCTCAATAGTTATTGACAATCACATAAACATTGACAGTTGCTTTGTGAATACATAGATTGCAATGACAAATATTTTCAATTGAAATTACCAGTGGTGTATGAAGTCATGTGAAACAAAATATTAGCTCACATTTTAATGGCACAATATAAATATCAATAAATGCTTGTACGTACTTACATATAATATAGAATCATAGTGAATTAACATGGACTGGTACACACATTTACCAGAGAAATTCAGTAACATGTTTTAGCCATAATTCAGGGTTTCTGCCACAGGGTAAAATGGGCATGGCGTTATACCAATTTTTTTTTAGCAGATTTTATTTTTTAATTAGACCTTTTGACAAAATTAATGACTCTTTATCATTACTGTATGATTTTCTTAACCCTAACCCTAAACCTAACCCATTTTCTTTCGGGGGAAGAACCCTCCCATAAACCATATCGATTGTAGTTGCATTCAGCCCACATTCAATTCCATAGTGCCACACCCAAAAATTTCTTTCTGGCAGAAACAGACTTGGTTGAAATAATTCTAAAGTTTTTAAAACACTGACTTCTACACTGTGGTTTTACATACATATATATAAATAATATTTTCATATACTTACCATTTGTGACACCCAATAGCCGTGTATTTTTGTGCTGGGGTGTCGTTAAACATTCATTCATTCTATTCATTCTAAATAAAATTTATTTTGTGCGTAGTGTGAAATAAATAAATAAAAAATTAATTTCGGCGAGATTAACTCTAGACAAGCCTGTATGTCTTCAAAAGAAGATCTATATATGTATACATGTACATGTATGTACTTCATCTGTATTTTACTATAATATACATTGTATTTTCATTATCACTAGCATGAATCTATTAAAAATGAGAACCACACATTTGTTATAGACATAGATATGACACCCTCTAATGTACTGGTTAAAAGTGACCGGTACATATATTATATTACATATATATATATGCATACATGAATATTACATCATTAAGGCCATAATAAAATAAATATTAGATTTTTATCCAAATTTGTTTGTTTTCAAAATTGATGTGAGAAGTAAATTTTATGATCTTATTTTCCACACTGATAAAAAAAAAAAAAAAAAAAGAGAAGGTTTTCAGTCAATAAAAAAACTAGTCGAGTCTTCATTCTCAGGATAGGCGGGCATGAAAATATAGGATTTATTTTTATAAATTATAATGGCTATAAGATTGGTACACAATGTTTCGTTTAAGAAGTATTAGTACATGTAAATATAACAGAAATATGGTAGACATACAAGAACAAACTGTATATTACACTCACACACTCTCTTTTCAGTGTAGCCTACGGGCAGTCCTTGCTTAAGGTTGCCAGACCATCAAGTATCACTTTATATGCTAACACTTGTCTGTACAATGGCAGTTTATGTCCATCAAGGCAACCCAGATTGTATTCTCTATACAGTGTATACAACATTATAACCTACATAAATGTGTAATTTATGACACTGCCAAGAATGCTAGTCACTGGGGAACTGGGTATTAGCATGCTAATATTACTTGTATATATACATAAGACTATGTAGTAGTGAAATCTGTTATACAGGACACCTGAATATGAAGCACTTGCCTATGAAGGACTTGATGTTCATTATGTATACATACAAACACCTATTTTACATCCAAATAAAATGCTCCCCCTTCAGATATAAAAGCCACACTTACATGTAACTTGTAAGAGTTTCTGCCAGAGTATATGGAGGGTATAAAAGTACATTAACTGAAATCTTGGACATTATATGGATTTATTTTATAATTTTTCAATAAATTATAGTAACAGCACTGCTGTTTAAAATTTGTCACTAATTAGCACATGAAATGCACCGTCTAATTTCAAAACATTTCAAACCCATAACCACCTATAGTCCGTCCCATCCTCATACAAAATTGTTTTGGTTTTTAAAAAATAATTTCAGTTTTGTTTGACGTAGGAAGAAAAGTAAGAGAGTTTTGAAAAAAACACAAAAAAACCCATCAATTGTTGTGTCCAATTTAGAAAACGATCAGCGCAGAAATAAATAAATTCCATAGAATGAAAAAAGGTGTTCCTTGTGGGATGGACTGTAATAGAGGCACTTATGGTTTTATTTTTAATATGCAAGTTCAAATACTTTTCTAGCAGAAAACATAATACATGTACATGTATATACATGTGTACAATTACAATTACCTGTGAATTACAGCCAAGTATGTGTTATAGCCCCTTGGCCATTTATAAACAGATTTGACCAAGATACAGATAATAAATAAATGCATTAATTATTGTGTACCTGCACAAACAGGGTGTACATTGTACCTACCTAGATGTACATGCACCCTAAACATACATACATACATACACATATATGATTACAAAATACCACCATCACATACATGCAGCCCACAATGTCAATCAGTGTTGTGAATGTGGGTGAATCAATGAATGCATTCTTGTGCGTGACACGCGATCCGTACACCAAACAAGAGACAGGTAATTGTGTCATTCAGGCTTCAGTGGCCATGCACAGGCCTTGATGTTTCCCACACGCCCAGCAGTGGCAGCTATGTGAAGAATGGGCTCAAACGAGTTTACGGCTCCACTGTGTAACCTGGGGATCAACCCCTATTGTGATACACCTACCCTTCTGGACATCCCGGGTGAAAGGCAAACTTTAATTGGAGGTCAGTAGAACCTGGCTGACCAGACAGACACACACGACAGTCACCAATGTAGGTTTAATACGAAGATAACATTTCGAGTTTTATCTGCAGTAAAACATGCAAGGTATTTCGAAAACAGTGAACAGATGGTTTGATAGTATCAAACCTGATACTGGAGATAACATAACTCTACAACATACATACTCTATTCTATGTATGTATGTATCAAGTAATATCCTTTTGTATTATTCTCACCTGAGGCATAATAATTGTTTTAATTCCAATGTATAATATTGATGATACCAAAACACACACTGGTAATAACCTCTATTAATTTAAATCGTATATAATAGGTAGCATATAGAGTGTAATCAATGTATGAGAAACATGTACAAATGTATGCACAATGTACATTTTACATTTAAGAACATATGGAACATACATTTACCAGCACAAACCATATATCCAACCCACTACTGAAATTGGAGAAAGACTAAATGTTGAAACACCTGCGTTCAGGAATGCATACATGTATGTATGTATATGTATGTACATGTATGTATGTATGTATGTATGTATGATGTATGTATGTATGTACATGTACAGATCTTATGTAACACACTCCATGCCAATGGCTCTCTCTCAACACACTGAATTTCTCAGTTCACAGCAAACCCTCTCAGTCCACCAATCAGTATAGCTACCTAGCCCCGACACACATGGGATGTTAAACCCAAACACGAGCTCATGCATGAGTACTACTGGTTTCATTTCATGTATCTAAACAACACGAGCGCGTGCACGAGTACTACTGGTTTCATTTCATATATTTAAACAGGGGTTTATCCAAGATTACTTTGCCATGGTCCCATTAGCGCGAGTAACTAATTTTGGGGAAAATTTTTCCCAGGCCACTGAATGATGCAGTACGCCACTGTTACATTAATTTATTTGAACATATATACAGAGGATTTGTCACAAGTGTTTTTTTAATATAGAAAATATTAACAGTCTACATTGTCATTATAATCAGTATTTGTCGAGGCTCTGCCGAGACAAATAGCGATTAACTAGAAAATATTGATATTTTAAATACTAAAAAACTGAGTAGCAAATGCTATTTATGACATAAACCTTTCTTTGGTTCTTGAATTTGCATCCGAAGAACAAAGTTAAGTTACAGGAAGAGGGTGTAGTGGCCTTACACCTACCCATTGAGCCTTTAAAACTCACTCTGGGTGGGAGCCAGTATCTGGCTGTGAACCCTGTACCTACCAGCCTGATGTCCGATGGCATAACCACGATGCCACCAAGGCCAGTTGTCCGTTACCCATTATCATGTAACCTAATCCACCATTACCACGGTTTCACAGGCAATAAAACTTAAAAAACATAAAAAACTCTATCATGCGACTTGCCAATGTATTTAAAGAAAATATGCGCATCCAAAATATTTATTTTTTTAAAATAAAGAAAGAATTGTTTTATTTAACGACGCACTCAACACATTTTATTTATGGTTATATCACATCAGGCATATGGTTAAGGACCACACAGATTTTGAGAGGAAACCCGATGTCGCCACTACATGGACTATTCTTTCAGATTAGCAGCAAGGGATCTTTTATTTGCACTTCCCACGGGCAGGATAGCACAAGCCTTTGTTGAACCAGTTATGGATCACTGGTTGGTGCAAGTGGTTTACACCTACCCATTGAGCCTTGCGGAGCACTCACTCGGGGTTTGGAGTCGGTATCTGGATTAAAAATCCCATGTCTCGACTGGAATCCGAACCCATCACCTACCAGCCTGTAGACCGATGGCCTAACCATGCCGCCGTTTTTTAAAAAATAAGAAATATATTATATAACACATCAGACAGCCCTGAATAAATAATACTTACAGTGCCCCCAGCCTTGCTCAAGTCATATATTCTAAATGTACTAATGCACATTGCTCAGCTACTATGGCATGTAAATTTTAAATGTAAAATATAATAAGCTAACCCATACAAGTCATAACAGATCCAATGTTTATAAATAAATACCATATTGTTCCTATTTGTAGCGCCCGGGCGCGATGCAAAACACAAAGGGGGCGCGCTAATTAGAGTACTAGAACACATTTCGTAATACGTGTGAAAAATCCTCGTATCAAACTGTCAATGCGTCTGGCTCGCTGAGACATCAAAAGCTTTGCCGCCGAGTCTCTGCACCAGTGACGTTTTCTTGTTGAAATGACGTAGCGTACCGTACATTGTCAGCTGATTTATCGAAATACATGGTACTGTGCACGTAGGCATATAGGGCCTGCGGAGTGTATTTGATTGTCACTGTGTACACAAATTCTTGTTATTTGACTCCAGTTTTAAGTTTAGTTAAAGTTAAATTGTTGACATTTGACTCCAGTTTGCTTAAAGTTATCATTTACCTGTTTTTTGAACGGTGTTACGGTGTCGGTGTAAATACCTACCAGTATGTTTGTACTTCCGGTTTTGAACAGCGTTAACGGAGTGTCGTGCGTTCATTCTGCGTGGAGATAACAGCGACATACATTTGATAAACGACATGTGTGACATACTGTTCGCCCATATTAGTGTCGTAGTGCTTCACCTGTTTGGATTTTATTTGTTTACCTATTATAATCATTGCAAGTCGGCAGTCAGGTAAGCCAGTTTTACCATTTTACGGGTACCGTTTCATGATACATTTCTCGTGATAATAGGGGGCGCTTATATTAGAGGGGGCGCTACAAATAGGAACAATACGGTATATACATGTGAAATGTATACATAAAATACTAATAGTAATAACAATATCAATACTAGTCCTGTCCTTAAAACAGTCATAAAAGCAGTATTCAAAATACAGAAAAAAAAGTCCACCCACACAATATATGAACATTATAAATTAAAAAGATCTATACAGTCTGACCTCGTTATTTCGATCTCTGTAAACTCATTATCCCAGGAAATGGTTCCATGACATCATTTTCATAAAAAGATTTCTGGCAAACGTTTTTGGCTTAAAAATAATTTTAAAACTGCAAAATCTTAATTTCGAGCCCTGGAACAATGATAAATATTTTATACTTGGTGGGTCTGCTACCTCTCTTTCTTTCTTTCTCCGTCTCCCTCCCCCTCCCTTGTGGGTATATAAAATGTCATCTTCCTCTCAAGTGATAAAAATTAAGTCTGTTTTGTTTTAAATGACACCACTAGAGCACAGTTAATCATTCACTATTAGATATTTGACATACAAGTAACTATACTACATATATATAGTCTTAGAGAGAAAACCTGCTATATTTTTTCATTAGAAGCAAGGAATCTTTTATATATATGCACCAACCTACAGACTGGATAGCACATTCCACAGCCTTTGATATACCAGTCATGGTGCACTGGCTTTCTGAAATAGCCCATTGGGTCCACCGACAGGGATTAATCCTAGACTGACTGTACATCAAGCAAGCACTTTACCACTGGGTTACGTCCCGCTGTCCTTCTCAAGTAATAAAATCTGTAACAACCTTTGAACTTCTGTTTGGTGCATCATGAACACTGAGTAAACTTCAGACTAAGCTGTGATGTAAGACGGGTGAGAAGCCCAGCACTGGTATACTACATGTGTGTGTGCATGCATAGGAGAAACCAGATCCGCAGGTGAGGCCTCCTAGAACTGAACATTTGCATAACCCATCTCAGGGCTTCTAGAATTTCTACAAAATGTACTAGCCATGATTAAAAATTCACTAGCCCTAGCTTACTTCAGGGCTCGAACGTAAGAATTTGTCTCCCACCGCAATTTTTAAACGAATTGCCATGGGTGAAACGGCCCACTGACAGCAATTTTGAGCCTGCCTATGGCAAGATTTTTTTTTTAAAGTAATATTTGCAGCAAATAAACATGACTGAAAGGTTATTTTGTTGTATGTAGACATTTCAAATGTGCAACTGTTAAATATTGGCAGTTAACATACACCAGATTTACATTTTGTCTTTGTTGAAGAGCTTTACCAATGGTACAAAAATGCCGTCGGTGATGCTCTCTACCTTCAGCAATTTATATCTCAAAGACGGCAATTGCCGTCAGTGCCGTCGTTAAGTTCAAGCCCTGTTACTTAATACAATTTTACTAATAGTAATAATTGAACATGTTACCCAAAGAGATTAAACATACATTACTGGGGGACTTAAATGCAGCATTTGACAAAAACAAATTTCACTAGCTATCGGGCATGGCAATATTAGTTATTTACTAGCCCAACACTGAATATCACTAGCCATGGGAGTGGGGCTACCATAATCTGGAAGCCCTACCCATCTACAGATTACACTAAGTATTTTCATTTTCAAGTTAACCAATACCATCTTATAAAACAAATATGTCTTAAATTTCATATTCAAATGAGAAATGGATGAATATGTAAAAACCAGTACAATTTCACGAGGCCTACATGTATAATATTAATATACACACACATAATATACAAGGTATATACATCTATGGTACCTATAAATGAACAACATATTTGTTATATATATATATATATATATATATTTATTTATTTATATGCAAGTTTGTGGTTCATCAAACCATATTTACAGCTATACATATATTTATGAACATTTATACATGTAGTAATCACTCACTCACATGTAGACATACAATAACATTACAGAACATATGTCGCTTGTACATATATACATGTTATTAAACACCGATTAATGTTTTGCTTTATAGATACATACATCATATACATACGTGTGTACAGTGTACATCCACAGGTACATGCAATTGTACATGTACAATGTATGATGACACATCATAAAAATAATTATAACCAGGCAGTTTAATTCTTTTGATCAGTTGGTTTTTTTATGCACTCTTCCTTAAACATGCGAACAGGAAGAGAACCAAGCCTAGCACAATGACATCATACAGGCACTTGAATACATACATGTATTAATAACATATTAGTAACTATTCAGGAAGATATATATAAATTAATGAAGCACTACATGGTCAGGGTTTCTGTCCGAGGATAAAACACCATATCCAATTTATTTTTGCAGATTTTATTTTTTTAAAGGTAACCTTTTGACAAAATTAATTACTTTTATCATTACTGTATGATATTCTAACCATAACCTATTTTCACTCTTGGCGAGGCCTATATTGCATTCAGCACACATATTGTAAATTTATATTCAATTTCATAGCACCATACCCCAAAATTTCTTTCCGGTGATGGTTTCCTGTACATGTACATGTATGGCTAGCTCTGGGAAAGCAAAACATTTTGCCAGATGATCTATTAAACTTCCAAAATTGCAGAAATTGACAGTTACTTTCTAAAAAAGGTTAATTATTACATGAAATTATTCGACTAAAGTAAAATAAAATTTGCCAATTGGCGAGTGCCAGAGCTAGCTCTGGTATGTGGGTGTCCCACCCCACTTTTTGGAACCTTCCTACGCCCCTGTAGAGTATTATGAAAAAATATATAACAGAATCATGAACTATATAATAACAGATGAGATAATCGTACACACATCTCTCTTGAAAAAACTACACAGGATTTTTTTTAATGGTTTTAACAGCTGAATTTCTACACATAAACCTCACCTGCTACATGTACTGTACATGTACAGGGCTTCTAGATTATGGTAGCCTCACTCCCATGGCTAATGATATTCAATGTTGGGCTAGTAAATAACTACTATTGCCATGACCAACGGCTAGTGAAAAAAAAAGAAAAAAGAAGTCAAATGTGGCAGTTGTCTATTTTGTAAATATGTAAGTATCCTTACTAGTACCCCACCCCAACATCTTAGTGTTTTTAATCTCTATCTCCATCTTTAGGTAACATATCTGATTATTACTATTAGTAAAATTGTATTAAATAAAATAGGGCTGGTGAATTTTTAATCGTGGCTAGTAAATGTTTTATATCACTGACCCCATGGCTAGTGGATTTGTAAAAATTGTAGAAGCGCTGATGTAGCTTGTGAACATTCATAAAAATGGACTACTTTTTGGAGGTTAACATTTCGAGCCCTGCCATACCTGTACAGGTCTACAGTCAGTGACTCACGACTAACAAGTGACATGCATGTATGTCAACAGTAGCGCCATGCACTGTAAAAACTGAATTCATGAGTGACAAGCCTGCATTAGTCATTATCTGATATTCTCTGGGAGCACTAGGTTTTTTTTTATATGGACAGCTGTGTGTACTGTAGTAACAGTTCATGGAGGTAAAATTTACTAGGTAGGATACTCCCGAAGGACTACATACATGCATACCTGTATCCGTCACAACCTAGTTACACTTCTAGGATGAAGTTACATGTACCTACCTGTACTCTAATGTACTTTTTAATTTGTAATTATTTATTCATTCTTTCATAATTTTGTTTTCAAAATCTTAATTAGCGATATTTCTAGTCAATGAAAAGTGATTAGCAACTACTGCTTTAAAATGTTTTAAAATTGTGTATCGATCTCTTGAACTTGCGTAGTGAATCGCAATGCAATAATGAACAAAATATTTCACAAAGCTAGCTCTGGGTTAGTAGAAAATTTCGCCAAATTATCTTTTGAACTTAAAAAAAATCACAGAAAGCCAGTTCTTTTCTAACAAAATGTCAATTAACGTAGGGTTTCTAGATTATGGTAGCCCCACTCCCATGGCTAGTGATATTCAGTGTTGAGCTAGTAAATAACTACTATTTCCATGCCCGACGGCTAGTGAATGTTTTTGGGGTCAAATGTTATAGTCACGTTTATTTTGTAAATATGAATGCCCTGCCCTCACCCCAAGTCCCCAATGTTAGTGTTTTAAGCTCTATCTTCCTCTTTAGGTGACATCTGATTATTAGTTATTTAGTAAAATTGTATTAACTTAAAGTAAAGTAGGGCTAGTGATTTTTTAATTATGGCTAGTAAATTAAAAAAATCACTGATCCTACGGCAACTGGATTTTATAAAAATTCTAGAAGCCCTGACTAATGTATGAAATTAATTCGCCAAATTTAAATTGGCAAATTTGATGAGAGCCAGAGCTAGCCCCGTTTCACCAAGTTAATTACATTTTTATCCCATCATCATCATCATCATGCACATGTATGTATATAAATATTTGGTGGGTGTGGGGAGTATCCAGAAAACTGCACAGCACACCTCACCATTGAGGGGAGCTATCACTCTTGCTCCCCACCTCTTAAATCCATTAGCCAGTGATTTTTAAAACTGACTAGCTACGATTAAAAATTCACTAGCCCTACTTCAAATAAATACAACTTTACTAATAGTAATAACTTAATACGTCACCTAAAGAGGGAGATAGAGCTTAAAAACCCTTAAGATTTGGGGGGGGGGGGGGGGGATGGGGACAGGACATTCATATATTTTCAAAATAGTCTTAAACACAGCATTTGACAACTTTTTTTTACATTTTTTCCTGTAATGCGTGTATTAGTGATTATTATGTAAAATAACTGTTCTAAATTATTATTATTGGTGAACTCGAAAATGATCCATCTAGCTTTCAAACGGTAGAGTACTCGGTTTTTTGTGCTAATTTTGATGTCTGGAAATAGTGGATATACAGCAGGCATCCAAATTACTAATTAATTTGGAATTCTTAACTTCAAACTGATCTGACATTGTAGGGGAAAGACTTCCGACCGTTCCAGCATGTATTGGATAGCGATATCAAGTGGACATAGCATTAAACACTACAAACGATGCAGCGCTAGGGTCTGGGATTCAAACTTTAGACCATCGGGGCTTTAGCCGAGCACTGTATCCATTCGGCCACAGTGGATCAACAAGTGAGACTGTATTTTAAAGGGACACGCCCTAGTTACGGCTATTTGTTAACCATTACGGCGTTGTTTTTCGCTATTAAACCCATTTTTTCACAAATAAAATTGCACTATACTGACATTTTATTATTTAGAATACACATTTCCATTCACCTAAAGTGCTTTTTGGTAATCCTGATGTTTGTAAAACCACGAAATGCATTTTTTGTATTTCTTAAAAAGCCACGTGCACTCGAGAAAAAACCGTTAAGCAAGCGAGGTCCAATCTATTTTTAGAGGGAATCTTCCTGTGTAAACGTCACAGACGTCGGTATATCACGTGACCGTTATCATTTTGGTTCGGTTTGTTTTCTCGTGCACGGTTCGCGCAATCAACATCCGATTTGTTGTTATTTGCTTGTTGTTCATTTGTGAGATTTTTCTTCACAATTCGTGAACATTTTCAGTAACAATAAAGTTCAGACCAGTAAGTGTCTCAATACAAAACATTACAAACCCGTAAAACCAATAATTTTGCTAAGTCTTACGATATCTGGAGAGGGGATACAACCAGGACAGAACAGTTGGAACATGTCCAGGAGAGGTGAAAGGAACGCACCCCAAGTCTGTGCGTACTCTGTGAAATTTGTCGTGACGTAGGCATTGTTGTGCTTCGAGCGACATCAGAATACTAACTTTCAAAATTATTTCAAGCAATTGGGACATGGGGATTCCCATGGTATTTATCGATATAAAACCTGCTTTTTCACTCCATTTGATAAAAACGTGATCCAAGTGTGTTACAGGTTTGTAGATTCACCAAATTATAATTTATTTTCGCTGGATGGAACTAGGGCGTGTGGCTTTAATACTTATAAATCTCACAGGGGACAATATTTCGAAATCTGAGGGAACCGGAAGTCAGTTCACGTGGCTTTTACCTAGGTAACCAATTGTTCGGTTACGTGAATTATATTTGCGTAACCCGAGGGTTACCTCAAAATTACGTTGAAATTATATTTTAAATACATAGTTTTTAGCTGAAACGTAAAGTTAAAACAAATACAAAAGAAAACATTTTAGGAAAAAAAAATTCTTTAATGCTTGCTGAAGTTAACAATATTATAACAGAACTGAATATCGGCTCCAGTACTAAAACAAAATACAGGGGCGTAGCCTGAAATTTTCTTAGCATTACGCATACCAAAGGCGTGCCCGAGCTGGGATATTCTGGGGGCCTCCCTCTGTGAAAAGTTTGAAACAGGACGCCTATAGATGCAATCTGAGCTTTTTCTGAGGCTTTTTTTTTTTTTTTTTAAATCTTTTTTTTTCGAGTCAATTTTAAGAGGATATTTTATAGAACAATTACAGACAGCCTTGACCTATTCCCGGATTTTGTTTTTGCATTACGCACATGCGTACTGTGCGTTATGCCTTTGAAATATATACATAATCATTTGGAGGGAGTCCGTTTTGCGGTGGCTATGCTACTTTCACTTTATCGATGGTACTTCTATACTACAGTGACGTTCCAAATGTTGTTGTTTTTTAAAGCTCATTATGCGATGTTAGTATTTTTCAATTTTTGTGACACTTTTGGATTCCTGTTTACGTTAAAATTGTTTTTAACATATATGTAAAATTATAGGCAATCCAATATTATGTCTACATAATATATTATTTTAGAGAGATAAAATAGCAGCAGATAATTTAGCCGTCTCCAGCGGTCTGAGCACATTTCTTTAAAACTTTTGGCTCGACTCTATACTGAACATTTCCTTTAGACTGGTTGCAAATTACAACTGTTGAAATATAACGTTGTTTATTGAGTTGCTGCGCATCAAGTATCTAAAATTCAGCCTTTAGAAAACATTTGTCGAAATACTAGTAGTATGTCTGCGTGAATAAAAGTTTGCAAGTTTTAATTTCTGAACGTTTACAGGTCATTACGTAACCAGTTTGCGGTTCGCGTAAATTTAAGTTTGCGTAACCGACACGCAAACAGAACGGTGGTTCAAGTGAAATATTGTGCCCTGATCTCATAGGGTGTAGTTTGACGGAATGAACCAAGTGTCTACAAAATAAAACGAACCTTTAGTCCCATAATGCCTCATTATGTCTTCTGTGCTATATTTCTATCAAAAGCACCAACAAAAGCGTGTAGTTTGACGGAATGAACCAAGTGTCTACGAAATAAAACGAACCTTTAGTCCCATAATGCCTCATTATGTCTTCTGTGCTATATTTCTATCAAAAGCACCAACAAAAGCACCCTTGTGGAGGAAAGTTTACACAGAATAGTCAAAATGCCTAATTTTTCAAAGGCAAAACGTAGTGATACTGGATTACAAAATATAAACATTATGTTGCTTTTATAGAACAAAATGTTTAAAAAGGTATTGTAATTTATATATAACTAACCCTAAACTTACATTAATTCTAACAAATATTAATTATACTGTCAGTAGGACTTTCCTTTGGCACTGACACGTATAAAGAACATTATAAATACTTAAAATAAATAGAGTTAGGGTTAGTGACAGTGCCAAAGGAAAATCCTTCCATATCGTCTGAATGAACTGAATGCTGGAACGGTTGGAAGTCTCACCGAGGAAATAACTGCTGTACCTGTTGCCAGTGCCTTAAACAAAACAAAACCAAACAAGAAGCACATGCATGCATGTGCATGGTGTTCAATCATGTTGGGTGTATTCTGACTGCACGATAATGTGACTCAGCGTTTTGACATTTTGGTAAAACACACGTGACATAATGTAGGTAAAATTCTCCTTAACTCCACTCCTAAGAAATTCAGGAAACTGTTTTTCTAATATTACAGACGTATGGAGATTAGGAATTGAAAGGTACGACAAAAATATAGGTCAAGATGACTAATAGATGCCACCAGGTGATTACCCGAACTGTCAAGTCGTTCCTCTTTTGTTTTCGCAAGTTTCGCCAATTCTAACAAGTCGTGCGTACCCAGATGCGATTCTGCTCAGCTAGAGCATAAGTAATTAAATACTTTGAGTATGTTGTTAAAACAACAATTGATTTGACGCATGCAGACGACAATCTATGCTTGTTATTTACACTCGTCCTCACCTGACAGCAGAAATACCTCCGACGAAAATCCAATATGGCAGAGATAGCTTCACTGAGAAATGGATTATAGTTACTAGGCTCCAGTCCATATACACTGACTGATTCAAGGCCCGCTCAAAATGGCTCATAACAGATCCGCATATCTCAAAGACTCCCGGAGACGATTGACCTCTTGTAACTTTTACTTAATTCCTTAAGTTTATTCTCATTAAAGGCTGTTAATGTATCTTAAAACATCCCTTTAGAATAATTTTTTTCAGTGAAAAAAAAACAAAGCACCACGCAACTCTCTGCTTTTGGCAGTTCAATAAAAGAAAATAACGACAGGGTTAAATAAATAAGGAAGAAGGAAATGTTTTATTTAACGACGCACTCAACACATTTTATTTTACGGTTACATGGCATCCGACATATGGTTAAGGACCACACAGATATTGAGAGAGAAAACCCGCTGTCGCCACTTCATGGGCTACTCTTTTTGATTAGCAGCAAGGGCATGATCTTTTATATGCACCATCCGATAGACAGGGTAGTACATATCACGGCCTTTGATATACCACTCGTGTAGCACTGGCTGGAACGAGAAATAGCCCAATGGGCCCACCAACGGGGATCGATCCCAGACCGACCGCGCATCGAGCGGGCGTTTTACCACTGGGCTAAGTCCCGCCCCAAATAAATAAATAAATAATATATATATATATATATATACATCGTTAAAAAGTGTATGTTTATCTCTACATGACAGGCTTGTTTCGTGAAAGAGTTGAATTGCTCTCACTCATCAGATGTAGATTTAATTACACCGTCAACGGAAAGCTGATTGAGCATTCTATAAAATAGCGTCTTTCAACTCGAAAACGACTACTACTATATATATATATATATATACATACATACATACATACATACATACATACACACACACACACACACACACACACACACACACACAAACGCACGCACGTACGTGTGAGAGTAAAAAGGTCTTTGTAAATTCAGCCCATTGTCTTATAGTACTAGTCTAAAACGTGTTTTGGACAAGTGGTTAGACGGTTCACAAGGAAGGATCCACCGGAGAGGCCCAGGGGAACTGTCTTCACCACCCCCACCTCACACAAAATAATTATTAAGTGCCCCTTTTAAACAATTTGTTTACAATTTTCATTTAACGAACATCAAACTTTTATTGAACTACCCTTTTCAGGAGTAGGCCAAGGTGCCGCTTCCCCCTAGGTCCTCCCCTAAAATGTTTCATGGGTCTACCCTTGGTTTATCTAAGGTGTGGTAGGAAGAAAGTAAATGTTTTATTTAACGACGCACTCAACACATGTTATTTACTGTTATATGGCGTCGGACATGGTTAAGGACCAAACAGATATTGAGAAAGGAAACCTGCTGTCGCCACTTATGGGCTACTGTTTTCGATTAGCAGCAAGGGATCTTTATTATGCACCATCCCACAGACAGGATATCATATGTTATGGCCTTTAATATACCAGTCGTGATGCACTGGCTGGAACGAGAAATAGCCCAATGGGCCCACCGACGGGGATCAATCCCACACCGACCGCGCAATCTATTTATAATTGAGACAGTCTAGTATGGATGACATTTTTTTCATTTTGTTTTAAAATGTGCAATTCTGACAAGATCGTTTTATATATACTACTCAAAAGAACTTAAGGGTCAGACGATATTTTCGACATTATTTTCTGAATGTCAATTATATTAGCTAGACCATAATGTCACGCATGGCATTGTTCCATTTTGACGAAAGTGGGTCTAAGCAACCCATAAATGAATTAAAATCCACTGTCATTGACACTGTCGACTAGTTCTAATGGCGAAAACATGCTTACATTTGCACGTAAATTAGGGCGAAAGCGAAAGGTCTGCTAAGTGCCTATAACTTGCTTTTTCAAAAAGCGCTTCATTTGCACGCTTTGCACGTGTATTCCATGTTCCCAATGCTGAATTTCCGTATAATTGGAGCTTGCGTTCGTGTACGGTGCACACTCCAAATTCGACAATGGTATGACTTCAACTGACTATCGAAGATCGAGGAAGGGCTATTGCTTGGCTTCAGGATGGCAATACGCAAAGAAATGTTGCTCTGAGACTTGGTGTCAGTCAGTGTCCTTGGCCGACTGTGGCAACGGTACCAAGCAACGAATTCTGTTCGAAATCGTCCACGTTCGGGAAGACCCCGAAGCACTACAAATAGAGAGGACCGCTACATCACCAATATGGCTCTACGTCAACGCACAACCACTGCACGCCGATTACGTGACAATCTGTGGACTGCGACTGGAACTCGAGTGTCTGATCAAACCATACGCAATCGTCTGAGAGCCAATAATCTACGCTGCCGTCGCCAGGCTGTTCGACCACCACTCCTACCACGTCACAGAACGGCCAGACGTCACTGGTGCACGCTTCATCTGCGGTGGCAACGTGTTCAGTGGGGTCGAGTGATGTTCACTGATGAGTCCAGGTTTAGTCTCCAGTTCAACGACGGTCGGGTTCGTGTCTACAGACGTCCTGGGGAGCGCTTCGCTGACGTTAACGGTTCGGTGGTGGCAGCGTCATGGTGTGGGGCGGCATCTCTATCCACCACAGGACCCCCCTCTATGTGGTGGATGGCAATCTGAATGGAATCCGCTATTTGAATGAGATTATCCGGCCGTTGGTTCTCCCAGGCCTTCAGAAGATTGGCGGCGGGGCAGTTCTGCAGGATGACAATGCCAGACCCCACCGCGCCAGGGTGGTAACGGACTTTCTCAGACAACAAGGTATCGCCAGGATGGATTGGCCAGCATATTCGCCTGACTTGGCCCCAATAGAGACGCCTGGGACGAATTAGGCAGGAGAGTTCGGGATAACCATGCCCCTCCGGCCAACCTTCATGATCTGGGTCAACTTCTTATGGCAGAGTGGCAGGCCATTCCCCAAAAGTTCTTCAGACGTCTGATCAACAGCATGAGGCAACGATCTGTCGAGTGTATTCGCGCCAGGGGTGGATTCACACACTATTAAACGAATGTTCTAATGTGTAAAATCCATGTTTGACAACCTTCAACTTTGACTTTGTCATGTGACTTTCTTGTATACAGTGACGTTTATTTGTTTTTTTTTGTAAATATGGAACAATAAATAAATTTTTTGGTGTAGTTTACATCATCAATCTAATACATTCTACCGGCCTCGGTGGCGTCGTGGCAGGCCATCGGTCTACAGGCTGGTAGGTACTGGGTTCGGATCCCAGTCGAGGCATGGGATTTTTAATCCAGATACCGACTCCAAACCCCGAGTGAGTGCTCCGCAAGGCTCAGTGGGTAGGTGTAAACCACTTGCACCGACCAGTGATCCATAACTGGTTCAACAAAGGCCATGGTTTGTGCTATCCTGCCTGTGGGAAGCGCAAATAAAAGATCCCTTGCTGCCTGTCGTAAAAAAGAGTAGCCTATGTGGCGACAGCGGGTTTCCTTTAAAAACAGTGTCAGAATGACCATATGTTTGACGTCCAATAGCCGATTATAAGATTAAAAATCAATGTGCTCTAGTGGCGTCGTTAAATAAAACAAACTTTCCTTTTTACTAATACACTCTGAAACTTATTTGGTTATAAATGTTTGACCCTTAAATTCTTTTGAGTAGTATATATATCGGGGTTCTGTGGGTTATGGGTGGATACAAATGCGAGCGGCCTTTTCGCTGAAACTATTTGTTTTGGTTTTAACAGATATTTCCTATCTAATACTACTGCCTTTTCGATACTATCTGATATTAGCTGTTTTGGATATCCCCGCATTTTAAGATACATGTTGAGTTCCCGAAGACGTTAATCACGTGTTTGTATATTTGACACAATCATACAGATACGCCGTGTTAGGTTATATGGCATACTTCTTCTCGTATGACTCGGATAACAGGATGAGAAAGAAATAACTGTTTGCTATCAGTTGGTTTGTAAAATATACTCTTCAAAAGAAGAAACGCAAAACCACATTGTCGTAACATTTGGAGAATTGATTTAATTATTGAATGGTGAGTCCGATAATTACCAAATGTTGCAGGATTGTTCACAATTCACTCTAGTCCATTGTGAGTAAGTGATAGGACACACCACACCACCAAGGTCAAGGTCATCTGGAGTCAATACCTGGTGTGGCCTCCGCGTGTGTTGACAACTGCCTGGCACCGCCTGCCCATTGAAGCAACCAGAGTACGGATGACGTCCCGGGGGATGGTGGCCCACTCGGCCTGCAAGGCTGCTGCCAGCTCGGGCAGGGTCTGGGGCTGTGGTTGTCGCTGTCGGAGGCGTCGGTCCAACTCGTCCCATAGATGCTCAATTGGGTTCAAATCCGGTGATATCGATGGCCAAGGAAGGACATTAATGTTGTTGTTCTGTAGGAAAGCCGTTGTGAGACGTGCTGTGTGAGGCCTGGCGTTGTCATGTTGGAACACTGCGTTGGCGTTGGCCATAACTGGAACGATGTGTGGCCGGAGGATCTGGTCAATGTAGCCCTGTGCATTCAGGTTGCCCTGCCAGTGTGTGAGATGGCTGCCCATACCATGACACTACCCCCGCCGAATCTGTCCACTTCCTGCACGCAGTTTGCCGCATAACGTTCACCACGACGCCTATACACGCGACATCTTCCATCATGACGTCGGAGCAGAAATTGGGACTCGTCACTGAACCACACCTGTCTCCATCGCAGTTGAGGCCATTGTCGATGAATCTGGCACCACTGCAGTCGGAGTCGACGGTGTTGTGGTGTTAAGATGACACCTCGAACTGGACGTCTGGCACGAATTCCTATCTCACGTAGGCGGTTCCGTACGGTCTGGTCGGATATCCTGCGCAAACCTGGTATTGCTGCGGCTGTGGAGGTGGCAGTAGTCAATCGTTCCCGAAGGTGGCGTACCCGGATGTAGCGGTCCTGCTCGGGGGTAGTGACCCGTGGTCGACCGGATCTAGGGAGGTCACGTGTTGATCCATGTTGCTGGTAACGGTCCCACAGTCTGGAGATGGTGCTTGGGGACACATGGAATTCCCTGGCAACGGCCGTTCTGGATTCGCCTGCGTCTAGTCGGCCGATGGCATTGTTTTTCTGCGGTTCACTGAGACGTGGCATGTCCTGGATTGTCAACTGTCGGCCAGATACAGAGGCCAGGCAAGCGAACACCCTGCACTTTTATACTGTCGGTGTTCATGTTGCACGTGCAGACAACGCACGTGCAGTGGTGACATGGTTTGCACGTGGCTGCGTTTTTGCGAATATTCACATTTTGGAACTTTATTGTACAGTAGGTGCGTTTTATCGAATGTAACCGTGGGAATGTGTTTGGGACATGCAATGACCTTATATTCACAAAGCATGAACCGGTAGGAAACATAAAATCGGAGTTATAACCCATTTGTACCCTTTTGCGTTTCTTTTTTTGAAGAGTATATATTTAAATAAACAAGCAGAACCGTTGAAGAAAGGAAATATTTTAATTAACGACGCACTCAACACATTTTATTTACGGTTATATGGCGTCGGACATATGGTTAAGGATCACACAGATATTGAGGGAGGAAACCCGCTGTCGCTACTTCATGGGCTACTCTTTTCGATTAGCAGCAAGGGGTCTTTTAATATGCACCATCCCATAGACAGGATAGTACATACCACGGCCTTAGATATACCAGTCGTGGTGCACTGGCTGGAGCGAAAAATAGCATAATGAGCCAGAACAGTTGAACTAGCAGATCCTATTTGTAGTTAACAATATTAGTCAATGCTAAATTGGGGTGGTATTTGATGTGCTTTGTTGGTCGTTGGATCGAATCTCTCTGTGGACCCATTCTCTAGTTTTCTCCGTCCCGCGACTGGTATATCAAACGCCATGATATATGCTGTCCTATCTGTGAGGAAAGGGGGTGGACGTAGCCCCGTGGTTAGGCGCTCGGCTGATGCGCGGTCGGTCTAGGGTCGACACCCGTCGGTGGACCCATTGGGATATTTCTCGTTCCAGTCTGTCCACCACGACTGCTATATCAAAGGTCGTGGTATGTGCTATCCTGCCTGTGGGATGGTGTATATAAAATATCCCTTGCTGTTAACAGAAACATGTAGCGGGTTTCCTCTTTAAGACTATATGTCAAAATGACCAAATGTTTGACATCCAATAGCTGATGATTAATAAATCAATGTGCACTAGTTGTGTCGTTAAACAAAACAAACTTTACTTCATCGCTGAGAAAATGAAAACAATGTAGCGGGTTTCCCATAAGACTACATATGTCAAAATAACCAAATGCTTGACATTCAATAGCCTGTGATTAATAACTCAATGTGCTTTAAAAAAAAATTAAAAATTATTTTAGTCAATACTAAATCAGTACTAAGCCATCCATAATGAACACTAAGTCAATACTAAGTCATTTCTAACTCTGGGATAAATCAGTGCCAGCCTGGATATATATCGTAGACCAATGTAACGATATCATGCGTTTTGATGACACGTTGCTGCAGCAAAAGAATAAATGAATGAAGGAAATAGTTTATTTAACGACGCACTCAACATATTTTATTTTACGGTTATATGGCGTCGGACCACACAGATATTGAGGGAGGAAACCCGCTGTCGCCATTTCATGGGCTACTCTTTTCGATTAGCAGCAAGGGATCTTTTATATGCACCATCCCATAGACAGGATAGCACATACCACGGCCTTTGATGTACCAGTCGTGGTACGAGAAATAGCCCAACGGGCCCACTGACGGGGATCGATCCCAAACCGACCGCGCATCGAGAGAGCGGTTTACGACTGGGCTACGTCCCGCCCCATGAATTAATGAATGAATGAATGTTTAACGACATCCCAGCACTAAAAATACATAGGCTATTGGGTGTTAAATAAGGTAAATGCATTAACGATGTCATGTTGCTGCAAAAAAAAAAAAAAAATAAAAAAAAATATATATATATAAATATTACTACTAATAATAATAAAATAAAATAATTTTGTTTTTGTTTTTAATAAACTAAATAAAAAACATAAATAAATAAATAAATAAAATAATAATAAATAATAATAATAATAAAATAAAAACAATTACTGAATGACCTGTTATAGACACAAACAGGGCCATATTGCGTTACCTTTCAACTTGTTTATTTATTCATAATGACCTTAAAAAACCCCCAACTAATCATCAAGGTGGCGTGCAGCGGCAGTTAATTAATAATGTTCACAAAGGCCTCCCGAGATATATCACTATGTGGTTCAACATAACATTTCTAAATGCTCTTTGTAGATTTTTTTTTTTTTACTATAGAAATTACTATAATTTTTAGCAACATTTGAAAGTTATGGCTTCCGGTGTAATTAAATATTTACTAACTCAGATAAAAGGTGTAGAAAGTGCACGCCCACTCGCCAAATGTGAGAACAAATTCTGACGGACGAGTTAAAAAAATATAACTACTAGTCCGAAGGACCATCTGTCTTTTTATGATGAATGTAATTTTTTTTTTTAAATCAGACATGCCAGAATTCCAAACCGTTCAAACAAACTGTTCAGAATTATGATGAAATACACAACATGCATATACCGCATTGTCAATAGACGACTCCAAATATATTTATCAAATCTATAATTTGAAGTGTATATTATAATATTGTTAAAAAATAATATATTGTTCTATGGGCTAGTAGAAATACTGTCGGGCTAGTAAATTTTAGTTGGTTTTTGTCTGGCGGGCTAGTGAACTATTTTCCATTTCTGCACCTCTAATACTGGATGTCATTTCTGATGAAGTAGTACCAAACCAAATAACTACCGGATGGGTCAAAGTTCGAGGTGCACCCAACGTTTGATAGAGAAGTGAACACCGCGAGTCATGTGGTTGGTGATAAATGTGAGTGTGTTGGTTGTAAAAAAAAGAAAAAGAAGCTTAATCTGGGCAAATTTTTTTATGCAATTTTATTTCATCTGG
Source organism: Gigantopelta aegis (assembly GCF_016097555.1). Taxonomy (NCBI): domain Eukaryota; kingdom Metazoa; phylum Mollusca; class Gastropoda; order Neomphalida; family Peltospiridae; genus Gigantopelta; species Gigantopelta aegis. The sequence continues at coordinate 17,117,294 of NC_054707.1, forward strand.
TACCACTGTGTCAAGTAGCCTTGTACTTGAAACATGTATGGGGTACCTGTAAAAAAAAGTAGTCATAGACGCTACCCGTTGTCTCAGAAATGAGCAGCTTGACCCCCATTGTTTTCTGATTCACTTTAAAGGTGAGGGGTTGTAGTATTTATATCCGTGGCGTTTATGTCGATTGATACACCGCAGGTAGGAATTTTAGCCACATACGTTACTATTGTCGTCTGTGGGATTTGATTTGGTAGTATACACCCTTGAAAGACCGTTTATATGATGATACATGAATTAGAGAGGTTTAGCGTCCACACGTTGACTGTTACGGATATTGATAGGTCACCACATTGAGTGTCGTTGGTGAAGGACATGTTTTATTTAACGACGCACTTAACACAATTTATTTACGGTTATATGGCGTCGGACATTTGGTTAAGGACCATACAGATATTGAAAGAAGAAACTCGCTGTCGCCACTTCAAGGGCTACTCTTTTCGATTGTCAGCAAGGGACCTTTTATATGCACCATCCCACAAATTACATACAAACTACAAATACTGGGATGGATTTAAACATCCAGTACACATATTTGAATCAAAGAAAGAAAGAAAGACATGTTTTATTTAACGACGCATTCAACACATTTTATTTACGGTTATATGGCGTCAGACATATGGTTAAGGACCATACAGATTTTGAGAGGAAACCCGCTGTCGCCACTACATGGGCTACTCTTTCCGATTAGCAGCAAGGGATCTTTTATTTGCGCTTCCCACAGGCAGGATAGCACAAGCCATGGCCTTTGTTGAACCAGTTATGGATCACTGGTCGGTGCAAGTGGTTTACACCTACCCACTGAGCCTTGCGGAGCACTCGCTCAGGGTTTGGAGTCGGTATCTGGATTAAAAAACCCATGCCTCGACTGGGATCCGAACCCAGTACCTACCAGCCTGTAGACCGATGGCAAACCACGACGCCACTGAGGCCGGTCGCAAATAAAAGATCCCTTGCTGCTAATCGGAAAGAGTAGCCCATGTAGTGGCGACAGCGAGTTTCCTCTCAAAATCTGTGTGGACCGTAACCATATGTCTTACGCCATATAACCGTAAATAAAATGTGTTGAGTGCGTCGTTAAATAAAAGATTTCTTTCTTTCGTTGTAAATATACGTAATTACACGCTTGTAAGTCATAAACAGGCTTTGTAAATATACGTAATTACACGCTTGTAAATCATAAACAGGCTTTGTAAATATACGTAATTACACGCTTGTAAATCATAAACAGGCTTTGTAAATATACGTAATTACACGCTTGTAAGTCATAAACAGGCTATGTAAATTCGGCCCATTGTGATTATCCGTAACAGTATTTTTTCTCGTTCCAACTAGTGCACCACAACTGGACAAAGGCCGTGGTATGTGCTTTCCTGTCTGTGGGAAAGTGCATATAAAAGATCCGTTTCTGCATTAGGAAAATGTAGCGGGTTTCCTCTGATGACTACGAGTCAGAATTACCAAATGTTTGACATCCAATAGCCGATGATTAATTAATCAATCAATGTGCTCCTGTGGTGTCGTTAAACAAAACAAACAAACCGTTAACAGGGCCGCCGGAATGATTGTGACATTGGGGCAGCGGACTAGCGATGTTGAGAACCACGAAGTTACCCGAAATTGCTAAGGGGTCCGGTTGCATCCATCTCCGGGAACATTTTGAAATGTAGATACTGGAAAAAACGGTTTTAACGGCTTCTGGACATCAAATATAATATTTGATTGTGATAAAATGTCTTGCTGTTTTATTTAAACAGAAATGAAAATTATTTAGTAAAACCTTAAGGAGCGTTTAGTTACATTTTAAAAACGTTTTTGAAAGTTTATAAATGCATTCAGGCCACAGCACTAGAAGGCGCTTCACCCATGTTGTTTTTTGTTTTTGTGTTTGTTTGTTTGGGTTTTTTTATTATTTTTTTTAATGAGGGTGTGTCTCCGATGATGTCTCAGATATGCCATTTGTGTTGTCTTTTCTGCATTACCGGTACTCAAAATTTGAACACTTTCTTTTGTTGTGACCACTGCAAAATGCACTGCCTACAGATTTCATATCCAAGCTGTCCAATCTGTCCTTATGTTCATCACTTCATGCAAAAGCATCAGATGATTTAACCTTTTCTGCGACATACTGGTACGTAGGTATGTTTTTACTCTTCGCAAGGCGGAAAACGCGGGCATCAACAGAAGTATGTTGATCAGTGTCATGATTTCAGGGAAATACCAAATATAAAGTTATTTCCGTAGAAAAACGATTCAGTTTACAATGGACATCACCATAATGATTTTTAAATTTGCGGGTGTTATTGTCTATTTAATGCCCGCAAATGTTTCATTTTTCACCTCAGGCTAACGCCTTCGGTAAAAAATTACATTTGCGGGATCAAATAGACAATAACACCCGCAAATCTAAAAACTCCATATGGTTATCTCCTAAATGTCTATTTAGCATATCATGGAAGGCGTATCGGATAGGGATATTAATTATTTAGATCTATATACAAATCTAATATTAATCTATAATGACAAAACTGATTTGGACCAGGACCATTTTGCAATACAAATAAAATTTTGTAAAGTGTTAAAATTCTTTGGACGGCGATCTCAACTGGTCAAATTATTGGAGCGACGGCCACCGCCCCTGCCGCCCCTACCGCCCCAGTTCCGGCGGCCATGCCGTAACAGTAATTCTTCATCACTTGAGAGCACTCCACACTGCTTGGATCCGACTTAGGTTACGGCTGCCATCTCGCTTCAAAGTATTAATATAATATCATTTACTAATGCAAAATACAAACACAACTACAGTTTTAATAAACTTGTGTGTTGTCGCTACCAACAGTTATTGTCAACTATTTTCATACAACATTCAAGGCTGTTGCGGTGGGTGGGGTTTTGTTTGTTTGAAAAAATCCCCAAAAACACAACTCACAAAAAAACCCCCAAAACAACAAAAAACAACAAAAACAAAAACAAACAAAGGAAGGAATAATGAATGGATGAATGTTTAACGACACCCCTACAAAGGAAGGAAGAAAGAAAGAAAAAAAAAGAAGAAGAAAGAAAAATGAAGGAATTAATATTTTATTTAAAGACGCACTCAACTCATTTTACTTACAGTTATAAGCGCGTGTCGTATTGTTGTAAGGACCACAGCTAATGAGAGTGGAAACCCGTTGTCGCCACCCCATGGGCTACTCTTTCCATATAACAAAACCCATTATATATATAAAAAAAAAAAAAATGCTTTGTTTAACGACGCACTCAACACATTTTATTTACGGTTATATGGCGTCAGACATATGGTTAAGGATCACACAGATTTTGAGAGGAAACCCGCTGTCGCCACTTCATGGGCTACTCTTTGCGATTAGCAGCAAGGGATCTTTTATTTGCGCTTCCCACAGGCAGGATAGCACAAACCATGGCCTTTGTTGAACCAGTTATGGATCACTGGTCGGTGCAAATGGTTTACACCTACCCATTGAGCCTTGCGGAGCACTCACTCAAAGTTTGGAGTCGGTATCTGGATTAAAAATCCCATGCCTCGACTGGGATCCGAACCCAGTACCTACCAGCCTGCAGACCAATGGCCTAAACACGACGCCACCGAGGCCGGTCCATTATATATATAAAGACACCCCTATAATATATGATCTTCGTGTCTTTGTCGACGGTTATCTCTTCGTAAGAAATGGAAAATGCTTACCCCACGTTAATCATCTGCGGAGAGTATGATTATTGTAAGATTATCATGTTTCCTTTATTTCAACTTATTTTCGTGCTTATATCCAATTAAGGTTCAAGCACGCTGTCCTGGGCAAACACACCTCAGCTATCTGGAATGTCTGTCCAGAACAGTGGGTTAGTGGTTAGTAAGAGAGAAGTCGGTGTAGTGGCCTTAAAACTTACTCTGGATGGGAACCGGTACCTTACGTGCATATTATGTTAGCTGTACAGTTACGGTGATCTTAGGGCTAAGATCGCTTCGTGGAACGGGGTCCATGCCTGAACCCGTGCTTATAAAACTTTTAGAGTCCAGACTCAATCTCCAACGACGTCACACTCATACAATTTGTATGGTGTCGTCATGACATTAGGTCTCACTACACAGATCACTTCCGGGTGAGAGTTCATTCATCACTATAGTTCTTAATTGTGACACATATTATGGTTCACATATTCACTTCTAGGAAATGGTGAAGAATTAAAACAATATGTTTAATGGTAAGCCTTCTGGCTGTATTTTGCCCATGTTATTTTGTAATATTGTGCATCGACCTTTTGGGACATGGGTATATAGCGCAAGTGATAGCCGGAGTGAATCGGTTAATGAACCACCTGTTCGGACCGGTACTACAGCCAGATGCGGTCATATAGCAAAAAACCTGAAACGGAAATGTTCTCAATTTTGGAGTGAAAATAAATGCTTATATAATGTATGTTCGCAATGGTGTATGTTGTTAGTGCCAACGAGAACCCGTTATATTGGCAATCTTCGTTTGAAGCTGGGCAATTTAACATGGGTTTCAATGGCAGATGACATCTGTGTAGTGAGACCTTAGTGGCTCAGACTCTATTAGAGTTTCGAGTCTAGACGCAAAACGTTTTATAAGCACCAGGCCTGAAGTAAGTTCTCATCGCGTTATCGGACATATAGCCCGAGTACTTTGACTGTAAGAGAGCTAGGCGGACATTTGGACAGTTATACGCTCTCATTACATGTCCGTCTAGCTCTCTGACAGAGTACTAGGGCTATCGGACATATAGCCACGCGAAGTAAATCGTCAACCACAACTGTTATCAACCGCATGAAACCGTCCAAATCAATCCACAGGAAACTGTAGTAGCTTACATATACTGTGACTATGAGCTAACATCTATACTGTTTTTACACCGTGCTGTTTACTGCACCCCGGGCGACAGCTTAATCACCGTGATACACAGCTTCTTTAATTACACCATTGAAAGAATGACGGCAAGCAGGTTTCCGTTCGTGCGAACACGGACAGATAAAAATGCTGTGCGAACTGCACGACTATCCGCGTAGAGGGTTAGACAAAAGTGTGCACAGCATTTTGTATTTTTGTTCATAGGTTAAAAAACAGGTTAAAGTTTGTTTTGTTTTAACGACACCGCAAGAGCACATTGATTTTAATTAATCATCGGCTATTGGATGTCAAACATTTGGTAATTTTGACATATAGTCTTAGAGAGGAAACCTGCTACATTTTCCCATGAGTCAGGTCAGGTCATAGGGCTTTACGTGTACATTCAGAGCAAGCTGTTGTAGCGCACGCCTATCCTGGGCACAAAAGCCTCCTCCGTCCAGGACAGGAAAGGTGGGGGAGGGGGAGGGGAGGGACCGCAGGCGGAGGCGGGGTGGGGGGTGGTGGGGGTGTCTCCCTAGGTTGCCCATATGGCCCTTAAAAAGGGCCTGACCGCTTCTGGTCGTGGCATGACAACCCAAGGGAGGCTCGTGCACTTGTGTACACACCGGTAGGCAAGGCGCTGTTGTTCCGAGGTTTTCCACGATCTTCTTCTTGTTGCAGCCTCAACGACGTCCTCCTCTTCAGTGTCACCAAGTACCAAGTAGACCACCAGCAGCAAGTATTTGGGGTGGGATAGGGTAGGCCGGTATTCTTTTGTCCGGCTTCCCCAAGGTGCCGTGCAATTGTGTACTCGGAGCCGGTATTCTTTTGTCCGGCTCCTTATTATAGTACGTGTTGGGCCATTAAATGGAGGCGGGTGCATTGTTATCATTAGTCAATGCACCCTATGTACTGTTGCGGTGGTGCATGCTGTCTGTTTGTAAACCCTAGTTTGGTGTTGAGGTTGTTCCTATTGTCCTAAGTCCCTATTCTAGTGTACTCAACGGTTATCCAAGACATCCCCCCCCCCCCTGTCTTTGGATTATAATGAAATACAATGACGGGGGGGGGGGGGGGGGTTATACTAGCTATCTAATTTGAAGGTTTTTGGGGTTTTTTTCCCCTTATAGTGTAAGTATTGGTTAAAAAGCCTAGTGCTTAGCATATTTTATTTGGCTACCAAAAACAATGCGTTTATTAAGTTGGTCGTCAACTGTCGGTAGGAAGAATATGTCAATAACTGTATACATGCATAAAAAGTTAAATTTCATTTCCCACCCCTTCAAAAATCGTATCTAAGTTTGCACTTATGAGTAGCAAGGGATCTTTTATATACACCATCCCACAGGCAGGATAGGACATGCCACGGCCTTTGATATACCAGTCGTGGTACACTGGCTAGGACGAGAAATGGCCCAAATGTCCCCACCGACGGCACCCAACTGAAAATTTACGTTTTATGTTTGTTCTACTTAATCAAAATAAATATTAAAAAAACATCTGGCTTGTGCCTCTCCCACGAGATTGTGCCCCATCTCCCCACTTCCAACCCCCCCCCCCCCCACTTCAAATACTAAATACTATTGATTAACAATTACTCTAAATATAACATACACACACACACGCGTACACGCACACGCACATACACGCACACACACACACACACACACACACTTCTATTGGCCTGCGTCATAAAACCATCAAGTCAATTGGTTTTACCTATTAATAAAATCATGCCTTATTTTGACCAAAATGCCAAATTAACGACTTATTACTGAATCAACGAGCTCAAAATAATGAATAAGAACTTGTGCGTTATTATCTTTTTTAACTTAAAGTTTCGCTGTCCCCAATTGTTTTGTATAATTGCTTAATAAAACCAGAACAGACATCTTCTACTCTAGTTCACTATAACAAACCTCGGCCGCCGAGATTTATTTTAATGAACTACTTCTACTCCTATACTGTTTTTTCAGTTTGTGATAAAAAGTAATATCTCTCGGTTACACACAACTAAATGAAGACAAAAAATCGGTTCCTACAAAAAAGATTCAATATCAATCAGCAAACGAAGGGGTGCACTCCATAAACATTTAACATCAAGCAAAGGATGGAGCGCGTCAAAAAATAATCCAACATTAACAATCAAAGGATGGTGTGCACCCCAAAAACACTCAACATCAACACTCGAAGGATGGAGTGCATCCACAAAAATATTCAAGATCAATAATTAATGGATGGTGTGCACCCCCAAAACACTCAACATCAACTCTCGAAGGATGGGGTGCATCCACAAAAATATTCAAGATCAATAATTAATGGATGGTGTGCACCCCAAAAACACTCAACATCAACACTCGAAGGATGGGGTGCATCCACAAAAATATTCAAGATCAGTAATTAATGGATGGTGTGCACCCCAAAAACACTCAACATCAACACTCGAAGGATGGGGTGCATCCACAAAAATATTCAAGATCAATAATTAATGGATGGTGTGCACCCCCAAAACACCAAAATATTCAATAATAAGTTACCCACGTTAAATGACCCTATATCTAATGTCTCAACATATATACTGAATAACAAAGTAAACGCAAATATTAATTTAGATTTTTAAAATTTATTTTTAAAATATACAGTTTGAATCCCATTAATTTTAAAAATTATATATATATAATTATCGACCGTCATTGTGGGCAATATCAGGTTGTATTACGCTCGCCGAGGCTCGCATAATATAAATTTTATTCCAAATATATGACATTGACAATACCGAAAAACTCTCTTATTTATTTATGGATCCAGCATTCGGTGTATTTTGTATTTTGCATGTGTAAAACTGCAGCGCTTGGCAAACAATATCAGTTGGTGGCCTGCCAGGGGCCAACCTCACTAAACATCGTAAGTTTACGTCTGCGACTAGCAGTTATACCGGACATACGTTTACACGTGTTTGGCATCTATTTCACACAGAACATTACATCATTACAGGAGATGGAGCATTTTAATGACCAAAGAAAATTAAATATGTGTACTTAAAACTATATTTGTTGTACTATAATGATAAGAAGAAGAACTGTGTTTTAGTCGTAGATTTACGTTTACGTGCCAAACTAGGCTTACGATGTTTTGTGAAATTGGGTCCTGATTTGTCTGGTAAAGAAATGCCATCAAGCTATTTATTCAGTTCTGCCTTTGTGATTTTAGATTTTGCTCTTGTATGTGCAAATCACAATAATACTGTTCAATCTTTTATGATAGCCAACCTAAGCAAATAATGGAATTGAAAGTAAAATAAGAAATAGTACAAAAGAAATGAAAGTAATTTACTTTTTGCTCAGACGGCCTAATATTGATGATAATTAATTGATGATACAAGAGTGAAAGAGATTTCGAATATCGCCAAAAAGCATAGATTACTTAAGCTAAATATGTTTTTTTGTGTGACATATTTCAATATTAAAGTTAAAAGTTTGGTTTATTTAACGACACGACTAGAGCACATTGATTAATTAAGATGTCAAACATTTTTTTAAAAGAATTATATTGATTCGATTTAGACTATGTAACCATAGACTACCAATTCAAACACTAATGAAACATTATGTAAAATGATCTATTGAGGACGACCGGCCTCGGTGGCGTAGTAGTTAGGCCATCGGTAAACAGGTTGGTAGGTACTGGGTTCGGATCCCAGTCGAGGCATGGGATTTTTAATCCAGATACCGACTCCAAAACCCTGAGTGAGTGCTCCGCAAGGCTATGGGTAGGTGTAAACCACTTGCACTGACCAGTGATCCATAACTGGTTCAACAAAGGCCATGGTTTGTGCTATCCTGCCTGTGGGAAGCGCAAATAAAAGATCCCTTGCTGCTAATCGGAAAGAGTAGCCCATGTAGTGGCGACAGCGGGTTTCCTCTCAAAAATCTGTGTGGTCCTTAACCATACGTCTGACGCCATATAACCGTAAATAAAATGTGTTGAGTGCGTCGTTAAATAAAACATTTCTTTCTTTCTGTCTTTCTATTGACGACGAATTCCATTTCATGTTTGAATAATAAAATAGAATATAATAGATGTTTAAATAAACCAAAACCAGGCAACTTCAGGGCCGTAGCTGGCGGGGGGTGGGGGGGGGGGATTATAGAAACTTAAAGAAAATTCTCTTCTTAACTGTTTAAGGAGTTTTAGACTATTAAGTACTCAGTTCCCCCCCACCCCCCCCACCCCCAAACAAAAAATCCTAGCTACGGCCCTGAACTTGTACACTATTATCCTGTTCATTTATTTAGACCCAAAGTTTTTTGTAAATGTTACGTTTATTTCCTATTCGATATTTGTTTTCTTTGCATTTACATGAAAACAAACCCAAACCCCGACAGGTTTTATATACAAATCATCATATAAAATGCACGAAGTTGACTTAATTCCACTTTTTAAAAATCTCTGTGTGTTCGGAATGCACGTTATTCCTCCTATAAATAACTAAGGTCATTTGCATATCAAAAGCATCATTCTATAGTGCGTTTCAAACTAATGTTCGGTTCTATCGTCCTATCCGCACAAATCGTAGTATGACCTATATTTAAGAAAATATCTGTAAACATGAAGCAGGCGCGGATTCAGGTGGGGAGTTCAAGTGACAAAACCTCAGTTTGAAAAAAAAATATGTATCAAATATTATAATTATATTGTGGAATACACAAGCGCGCGTGCCGAAGGGGGAGAGAGAGAGAGAGAGAGAGAGAGAGAGAGAGAGAGAGAGAGAGAGAGAGAGAGAGAGAGAGAGAGAGAGAGAGAGACGTCATTTATGTAACGACGCACTCAACATATTTTAATCTCTGGTTATATGGTTATAGGGAAAGAGAGAGAAGAATATGGTATGCATGCGATTGGTAGAGGTGTGACCCTCTGCACAACCCCAACCCCACTTTAGGCTTCTTTTGTATATGGAGCGGGACGTAGCTCAGAGGTAAAGCGTTCGCTCATGGTAGGTCGACTGATCGATCCCACGTGGTGGACTCATTGGGTTGTATCTAGTTCCAGCCTGTGAACCACAACTGATGTATAAAAGCTGTGGTATGTGCTATCCTGTCTATGGGATGGTGCATATAAAACGTCCCTTATTGCTTATCAAAATTGCTTATCGGAAACAGTGGGCCATGTGGCGGTAGCGAGTTTCTTTCTCATTGTCATAATGGCCCTTAACCGTTTTTTTAGCCTCAAAGATCAATTCACAGCCATCTATCAATCCATATTTATCACAGCCAGCATGACAAATAATAAGTCTTTTTCCCTTCCCAGTCACCGAACAGAGTTTAGGAACTCGATCAGCAGCGTCTGATTTCGGCAGGTGATTGGCGGTACTTGTGCCCGGGTGGATATTTGTCCAGTGGTGGGATGTTGTGTGGTTGACATTCACCCAGGTCTCATCTTGATACACTATTAAATACCCCTGTTCTCGTAAACTGGATATTTCATGGAGATAGGACAGTCTCCTGTGTGATATATTGGCGTCCTCAAAAATCACTTTTCCGGTTGTAGACATATGTTGGTATTTAAAATCGAGGTCATGGAGTGTTCTTCGTAAAGTTGATATGGATATGTTGATTCCACACCTTTAAAGCCACGTTAATCTTATGTAATGTAGGTAATTCGCCCTCTCTGTAAAATCTGTATACTCGTCGTCTAATAACATCTTTATCAAATAAATCGATGAGTTTTCGGTCGCGTTTTTTAACAGTGATTTCTGTGCTCGGATTCGTAGAGCTTAGATTTTTCACAGTTCTTTTTACTGTTGAAACCGAAAGTTTAAGTGCAGCGGCAACTCGATCGACAATTCGATAAGAAGCATACCTAGGTCTACCGCGCTGATATTCATCTTCAAAATAATCGAAAACGTTCTTAATACACGATTTTACATCAACTGAAGTGTTTCTCGATGTACCCATATTTTTCCTCAAATAACAATAACAAGAATGTCGACTATTACATTTTCAATGAATTTATATACCCTACCTAACTTGTATTTTACGTAGTTTACACATTGCTACAATAGCACGTGCAGTCACAGATCGAAATAATGATGTTATTGACAAAGCAATGCTATCGTATTTTGGACATTCAGGGCTGTGTATGCGGGATGAAAAAGTGGTTGAACCCATACGAGTCCGAACAATAGCCCTTTGGTTTTTCGCATTACAAATGTAATACCCCACCCCCAAACCCCAGCCCCTAGCACCACCATAAATACTATATATATATATATATATATATATATATATATATATATATATATATATATATATATATATATATATATATACGTATGACTTCCCAATTTAGAGGCAAATTAAATAAAAAAATTATTATTATTTGATGTTGGTGGCCTTTGACATTTTATCCCCCCCCCCCCCCCCGGTCTTCTGGGTCCGGCCCTGCATTAAATTTATTTTTAAATTTGGAAAGCACATTCCTGCGGTGTGTGAGGTGATTTGTGTTTATTACTGTGCTACACCTCAGTTGTGTTAGGCTATAATGGCCTTCACGTAGCCTCAGATCCCAATCTTTTGATATGCAAATGACCTTATTTATTTATAGGAGAAATAACGTGCATTCCGAACACACAGAGATTTTTAAAAAGTGGAATTAAGTCAACTTCGTGCATTTTATATGATGATTTGTATATAAAACCTGTCGGGGTTTGGGTTTGTTTTCATGTAAATGCAAAGAAAACAAATATCGAATAGGAAATAAACGTAACATTTGCAAAAAACTTTGGGTCTAAATAATTGAACAGGATAATAGTTCATTCGGCTGCCGAGATTTATTTTTAATGAACTATTTCTACTCCTATACTGGTTTTATGACAAAAAAACAAACAAAACGAAACCAACCCCAGTCTATTTTTTTAACCCCCTCCCCCATTTTGAGGACTTGGATTTATGGGAAGGTTTGGCATTGTGACGTCATAGACAATTTACGGACTGTTAGCCCATCGTCAGGGTTAGTTTTAAATCTATATAGTTATTGTTTTTTGATGTCATTGTTTTATTATTTAATATATGTATACATCTTAAAAGCTTTCTTCTTTTTATAGTGTTTCAAAGTACTGTTTAAAATAGTTTATTCGTTTTGTGTTTCAGAGACAAGACAACGTTTTGATGTATCATTCAGCAAAAGAAGTCAACTGACGGTATGCACTCAAAACTATTTTTAAAATGCCAAATGATGGTGCGCACACCTAAACAAAAATTCGAAGGATTGTGCGCACTCCAAAAACATCAACATCAACAAAGGCTGGTGCGCACCCACAACAAAAGTTCAGTATCAATAAGCAAACTATGGGGTGCACTCCATAAACATTCTACATCAACAATCAGGGGATGGGTGCGCAACCCAAACACGTTCAGCATCATTAACCAAAGGATGGTGCGCACCCACAAAAAATATTTAATATCGAAAAGAAAAAGATGGGGTGCACTCCATAAACATTCAACATCAACCAAAAACATTGAACGTCAACAATCAAAGGATATGTGCGCACCTCAAACATATTCACTATTAAAAATCAAAGGAAGGTGCGGACCCTAAAAATATTCAATATCAAGAAGCAAACGATGGGGTGCACTCCATAAACATTCAACATTAACCAAAGGATGGTGCGCACCAAAAACGTTAACATTAACAATCAAACGATGGTGCGTACCAAAAAAGTTAACATTAACAATCAAAGGATGGTGCGCAGTCAAAAAATATACTCAGTATAAATAACCAAACGATGGGGTGAGCTCCATAAACAATCAACATCAACAATCAAAGGATGTGTGCGCACCCAACAAACATTCAACATCAACAATTAAAAGATGGTGTACACCCAAACACATTCAACATTAACAATCAAAGGATGGGTGCGCACCCCAAACACATTCAACATCAACAATCAAAGGATGGGTGCGCACCCCAAACACATTCAACATCAACAATCAAAGGATGGGTGCGCACCCCAAACACATTCAACATTAACAATCAAAGGATAGGGTACACCCAGAAAAATATTCAATATCAAGAAGTAAACGATGGGGTGCACTCCTTAAACATTCTGTGCGCACCCAAAAATCATCTAACATTAACAATCAAAGGATGGGTGCGTACCCCAAAAATATTCAACATAAAAAATCAAACGATGGATGTGCACCCCAAAAACTTTCAAAATCAACACAAGAAATATTCAATATAAATAACCAAACGAGGTGCATACCAAAAACATTTCAACATCAGTAATACAAGAATGGTGGCACCCTCAAATGTATGCAATATCAATTAATTTAAAAACGAATGGTGCGCACCCACAAATGTATGCAATATCAATTAATTTAAAAACGAATGGTGCGCACCCACAAATGTATGCAATATCAATTAATTTAAAAACGAATGGTGCGCACCCTCAAATGTATGCAATATCAATTAATTTAAAAACGAATGGTGCGCACCCACAAAAAAAAAAATCAAGATCAAACCTATTCAACATCAATAATCAAAGATGGAAGGAAGGAAATGTTTTATTTAACCACGCACTCAACACATTTTATTTACGGTTATATGGCTAAGGACATATGGCTAAGGACCACACAGATATTGAGGGAGGTAATCCGCTGTCGCCATTTCATGGACTACTCTTTTTGATTAGCAGCAAAGGATCTTTTATATGCACCATCCCATAGACAGGATAGCATATACCACGGCCGTTGATGTACCAGTCGCGGTGCATTGGCTGGAGCGAGAAATAGTAACCAGAGGATGAGTGCGCACCCCTAAAAACATTAAACATTAACATTTAATATCAATAAGCAAATGATGAGAGAGCACTCAAAAACACATTCAAATCAACAATAAAAGCACTGTACGCACCCACAATTAAAAAAATAATAATGTAAATAACAAAAGGATTGGGTACACTCCATAAACATTCAACATCTACAATCCAAAGAAGGGTGTTCAACAAAAAACATTCAACATCAATAATTAAAGGACGTTGCGCACCCATAAAATATATTCAGTATAAAACATTTCAACTAAATAAATTGTGTTGTTTGTAATGATAAAAATTGTTTGTCATTTTGTTGTGAATTTTTCGATATAAGCAGTCACAAATTTAGTATAAAATCATTAGCGATTTTATACAATTTGTGACTTTTATACATCGATAAATTCACACACACACACACACACACACACACACACACACACACACGCGCGCGCACGCACGCACACGCACACGCACACGCACAAAAGACGAACAATTCTTATATACATTAAACATATTATTCGCGCTACTGTTTATGTTTTTTACCATACTTTTTGCGCAGATAAAAATTGATTGGTTTCTATATTATCTGAAACCCATTTTATAAATGCATTACCTTTTATTATCAACATGACTTTCAGCATTATCAAAATGATAAAAGGAATATCAATTATTTACTTTAAATTTCAGTCATGAAACAGTAGGCCAAGAATAGTTATTCGATACAATATTAAGAAATTTTATCCGTTAAATTTTTAATAGGTCATTCAAAATTTAAATAAAAACAATTTCCTCCTTTTACTAGAAGAAACACAAAAGATTTTAATTCTTGTGAGCATAACAGGTTATAGTTTTTAATTGAAGGAACTATTCTGACGTAGCTCAGTGGTACAGCGCTCGTCTGATTCCTGTAGGTGGACCCATTGGGCTATTTCTGGTTCCAGCCAGTGCTACACAACTGGTGTAACAAAGGCCGTGGTATGTACTATCCTGTCTGTGAGATGGTGCATATAAAAGATCCCTTGCTGCCAATCGAAAAGAGTAGCCCGTGAAGTGGTGACAGCGGCTTTCCTCTCTCAATATCTATGTGGTCCTTAACTATATGTCCGACGCCATATAACCGTAAATAAAATGTGTTGAGTGCTTCGTTAAATAAAACATTTCCTTCCTTCCTGATGTTTTCGAATAATAACATTTTCGATCGACTGGTATTACATATGAAATATATATATATATATATAATAGAATCTCATTGGCTCGAACGCCCAACGGTCGAACCTACCGGTATTCTCGAACCAAGAACAATGTCCCGAATTATTTTTGTATATATATTTATTCACAATATCAGACAGTGTCTGTATACTAATATTCAGCGTTTTTATTGATCGTCGTAATATTTGTAACTAATCCAAACAGGATTTGGTATCTCAATAATTTCGTATATACCTGTATATAAAAGGTCCACGGGAATAGCCTATAATTCCCCTCTTTATTTTTCGGCGGACCGTTAAAATTTTTTCCCAATTTCCTTCATTCAAACTACGCACTTTTTCCCTTTGGAATCAATCCTACGAAACATTCCAAATTCCATTGCATCACACCCCCCCCCCCCCCCCCCCCCCCAAATCGAAAAGATGTATTAGTTACTATAAGATGTTTAAAATCACTGAAGGTGATAATAACGAAGCAGATTTGGCATCAGAATTTTCCCTTTCATTGCACTTAATGCCAACAGGGCTGGGTACCCAACAAAATATTATATATACATGTACATGCTTATTGGCAATTGATTAAAATACACATGCACATACATACGCACACACTTTCGTATCACCACCCTAACCAAGGGAAGCTCCAGTTTTATGTATTGTAAAGCTTGAAGTGTGATATAGATTAATTTGTGATTACTTATCACAAAATTTAATGTATGTTAAAATAACGGTATATTATACAAGTAATTGCAACTTGGAGGATACATGTTTAAGTTATCAACTCCATGACTGTTATGGGGAGGGGGGGATGTACCCTAGTGGTAAGGCGCTCGCTCGATGCGCGGTCGGTGTGGGATCGATCCCCGTCGGTGGGCTCATTGGGCTATTTCTCGTTTCAGCCAGTGCACCACGACTGGCATATCAACGGCCGTGGTATGTGTTATCCTGTCTGTAGGATAATGCATATAAAAGATCCTTTACTGCTAATCGAAAAGAGTAGCCCATGAAGTGGCGACAGCGAGATTCCTCTGTCAATATCTGTGTGGTCCATAACCATATGTGTGATGTCATATAACCGTAAATAAAATGTGTTGAGTGCGTCGTTGAATAAAACATTTCTTTCCATGACTGTTATGGTGGCGGGATCTAGCTCAGTCGGTAGAACGCTCGCCCTAGACGTTTTGGTTGCAGGATCGAAACCCCTTAGTGGATCCATTCTCTAATTGGATTCCCCACCACCACCCATCCACCCCCGTCTCAGCCAGAGACCCACGACTGGTATACCAAAGGCCTTTGTAGGCTATATCTTATCGTGGCTGTGGGAAAGTCCATAATATGTTATAAAAGATCCTTTGCTGCTAATACAAAATGTGGCGATTTTACTCTAAAGACTATTTATAATAATAACCCAATGTTTGACATTCAATAGACAATTAATAAATCAACGTGCTCTGGAGGTGTCGTTAAATAAAACAAACGTGTAAGCTTTCGTCGCTGTTAGGCAGCCGTATTGTAGTGCCAGCTCCAATCGCAATTTAACGGTTAAATAGCCATTGCGCCAACATCTCTCTTACTAACAACTAACTATAAAAGGGACAGACCCTAGTTTTTAAACACTACAGTATAGAGCCGTTCATGATCACTGAAATCAAAAATTACTTATATTTTATTGTTTAGATTATCCATTTCCATAGAACAGAAGTGTTTCTGGTCATCCTGTTGTTTCTAATACCACAAAATGCATCCCCCCCCCCATATTTTTAAAAACGAATGTGCGTTTGAGAAGTAGCGGTTATTGATTCGAGTTCTAGGTTTTTTCTAAAGGATATTACCCTGTTATAACGTCACAGACTCTTCTTTCACTCTGCTGTAACTTTATCCAAATGTGTTAGAGGTTTATATATTAACTAAACTTTGAGTCCTTTTTTACGAGTTTAAACTAGGGTCTGCGTCTTTCATATCAAAGAAAACAATTTAACCAGGGCTTTACAATATTTCTCGTTGCAATACAAATTTGAATCTTGGATCAAAATCTTCTTGAACCAGGTTCAAGTTAAACCTCCAAATCGGGCGTTTAAGGCCTTGATCCATAGAATTATGGCCGACTCGGATATTGACGATCTTGAAATTCTGCAACAAAATCGCCATATCGTTAACGTCCCACGTGTTTTTAGGATACAGTTTGACCCATTTGACGCATACAGTGGAGATGAATTCCTGCAACGATTCCGTTTTTCAAAGAAAGGTGTGCATAATTTAGAAACTTTGTTACACGATGAATTACAACTTGTAAACAGAAGCCATAACATTACAGCCATGCAGCAAATACTACTGACATTGAGGTTTCTTGCAACAGGTTCATTTCAAATAGTTTGTGCAGATTTAACGTCAGTGAGTTTGGCAAGTGCAAACCGTGCAATATGGCGCACTACATTGGCTATTGCAGCACGACATAGGCAATACATAAAATTTCCCTCTGGTGATGAGATAGATCGTACCAAACAAAATTTCTTCATATATAGTGAATTCCCAGGGGTTGTAGGTGCCATAGACTGTACGCATGTTGCAATAATAAATCCAGGTGGTTACAACGCTGAAATATACAGAAATAGGAAAGGGTATCATTCAATCAATGTACAAATGGTGTGCGATGTGAACCTCAACATTACCAATATGGTAATTCGTTGGCCAGGTAGCACTCACGATAGTCGGATTTTTGACAACAGTAGACTACGAACCAAGTTTGAAGATGGCCATGTAACGGGACTATTGTTGGATGATGGTGGTTATGCTTGCAGATACTACCTAATGACACCATTTACTGATCCTCAGACACCAGCAGAGAGACGATACAATTTCTGTCATAAACGAGGCCGGTCGAGTATCGAACGCATGTTTGGGGTTTGGAAAAGAAGATTTCCTTGTCTACATTTCGGAATACGAATGAAACTGCAGCGAACACTTGTGGTAATTTCCGCAGCAGCTGTTCTATACCAGCTATTAAAATTGTGGAATGTACCTGAACCAGAATACGAGGGGGACAACGAAGACGACAACAACGACGACAACGATGACGACGCTCCTAATCTTTACCTACCACCGCTGGGTGAAGCTGTAAATAGACGGGCAGACATTCGTGGACAAACAAGAAAACGTGCTATTGTGGAGGATTGCTTTACTAATTGACAAGGTATTTAAACAGTTGTTTTATTTTTAATCTTTTCAAGTTTTAATCGCAGTATTTCCATTTTTAAATTATGTTCGGTTTCCATTATTTCAAGTTCTCTTTGATATATTTTCATTTTTGCACGGTGTTCAATTCTTCGATATTTTAGTATGATATCTGTGTCTTTAATTGTAAATTTAAAAAAACATTTAACGGCTGAACAAGAATTGTCACGAGAAACACACCTCACGGTTGATGTAGATGGTTGTGGTTGTTGTTTTGCAGTGGTTTCTGACGTACTTGATGTATTGGTTTCGACATTTTCGGTGATTTCCGAGTGCACAAAGGTTGATGCAGGTGTTTCATGAGTGATGGCCATCTGAACATCTGCAGTGACATCTACAACATACATGTACATTTATTACTGTATAATTAGTTTGTAAATATTGTATTATTTGTTTAATTTTATATGTTAATGGTAAAAATAAATGTGTGTATTATTGTGAAGTTGTATTGCTAGTTACCTTTTTTCATATATTGTGGGCTGTAAGGATTAAAATGCGTAAATTCATTTGTTTGCAAGGGATGAATGTTACAATATATGACTTTTAAATCACAATGTGGCCGGGATGTGGCTCCGTGTTAGAGTGCTCGACTTAGTTGCGATGGGTTGTATGATAGATTGCTCTTGCTGGATCGGGGTTTTCCCCATCACAACCAGTGTCCTTTAGCTAGTTCTTCGAAGGAAGTGATATGCGTTGTCGTCTTTGGGAATGTGTAAAAAATTTTTTTTAGTATTTTTGGCAAGAGTAGCATCAGCAGAGGGATTGATTTAAATATGAAAAAAAACCCGCAATTCACGCTAAGGTGTTAAAGTAATTAAAAACATTACTTCAGGAGAATGTTAATTGACTTATTTTTAATTACAATATACACGTACCATTTTCATTCGGTGTGGCATCATCATCAACATTATTGGGTAGAGGGTCATATACATCTTGAATAATTCCCTCCACCGCCTTTTCTTCGCCAGTTGGACTCGGTACCGGAGCTCCACCGCCGGTGCTGAAGGTTTCCTGCCTGACATTTGGGTTTTTTGTTTTCTTAGCCCGTGTTTTTAGATTTTTCCAACAGGCCTTTAATTGTTTGGCTGTTCGGTTGTGGGTATTTTCATCTGCGTTGTATTTACTGGTTATAGACGACCAGGCACTTTCTTTCTTCTTGCTGCTTCTGCTATCTGTTTTTTTTATTCTCTACTAAATTCCGATGTTCGTTAATTACAGCAATAAGTATTTCCCGTTCATACGAGCTGTAATTGGTAGAACGTGTTGCCATAACTGATTGAAACAAGACACAATAAAGGGGTACATGAAATGTACGCAACATGGAACAGCCAGGTTTTGCTGAGCGAGATACTGATTTCGCACGTGAAATGGGATCTTTAATCATTGATGGTTTATTGTGAACTAGGTTCAAGTGATCGTGAGCGAGGGTTTAAACTTTGCATATTTGAGCGGTCGACGAGAAATCGGCCCTAAGACTAAACACCCCCTGTCCTGGACTTAGTCATTGGCGAAGACCGGCCTCGGTGGCGTCGTGGCAGGCCATCGGTCTACAGGCTGGTAGGTACTGGGTTCGGATCCCAGTCGAGGCATGGGATTTTTAATCCAGATACCGACTCCAAACCCTGAGTGAGTGCTCCGTAAGGCTCAATGGGTAGGTGTAAACCACTTGCACCGACCAGTGATCCATAACTGGTTCAACAAAGGCCATGGTTTGTGCTATCCTGCCTGTGGGAAGCGCAAATAAAAGATCCCTTGCTGCCAATCGGAAGAGTAGCCCATGTAGTGGCGACAGCGGGTTTCCTCTCAAAATCTGTGTGGTCCTTAACCATATGTCTGACGCCATATAACCGTAGATAAAATGTGTTGAGTGCGTCGTTAAATAAAACACTTCTTTCTAGTCATTGGCGAAAGTCAGAGATTAAGCGCATGATAGGCGTGCGTGAAACCTTCGTGGTATATATGCACGTAAATGCGTTTACTCACTCACCCTAAGGTTGATTCATACTTCACTCGCCGATTCCATACGGAACGGAAATTTAGGTCGCCGCAAGGTTGCCGACAACAAAAATCCGTCGAACAAACTCGCGCGGAAGGCGCACGCAAGATGACGTAGCGAAGCGAGTGAAACTGACATGTTTTCAGCGTTCGCACGGGTGATCCGTTTCCAATCCGCCCGAGATGAATTTTATTTATCTTTTTGCGCATTGCGTTTCTGCTTTGTTGAGGTAAAAATAAAGATGGCTGGCGTTAAAAAAGTTCCCCTTTCTTAAATAGAAGACGAACTTCTCATTAACGAAGTGTGTAAGAATCCAAACCTGTATGATACCAGTTTACTAGAATACAGGGACCATGGACGGACAGAACAATCGTAGATTGCTGTAGACAATATTGTTGAAAATAAAGATCGTGGAGGGAAAGTATTTGCGGGATCAATGCGACCTACTGAGTTTTCTATTCGACCATGTAAAACATAGAGAAACAGATGGGAACCTATCCAGGTATATCAAATCTAAATTCTATTCTACAGTTCAGTTAAGAATTATAACTTAAGCCCCTTTCGTATGAAACTACATTGTAATTAGTGACAATTCTACTGTTGACGCCCCAATCACACCTTATTTTCCTGCATAAATAATTATTTTTGTATACAATTATGTAATACTGCTTACTTAAAACCCTTTGAAATGACAAACTTTGCACATCTAGGTCATTAAGCATACATGTTAAATTGTTTAGGTATGTAAAAGTATATTAAAATGTCGGTAAGCATTCACATGTCTTACAAATATTACATGTAGGTTAAAACATAATAATTCAATTAAACGAATCCGATATGGAAATGTTTGTAGAGGGTGGCATTCGTCACAACTCGGTCGATTCCGTTGATACCGGAATCGACCGAGGTTTGTCGAATAAAGAGTGTGCGTTTGCTAAATTTAGTGCGCATAGATCTATGTTGTAAATACTATAAGCGAAAACAGTATTATTGTTTCTGCTTGATATTTTGGTACATTCCCCCCCCCCCCCCCCCCCCCCCCCCAATAAATCGAATAATGTAATATAAATGCAAAACATACAATAGTGTACGTTCTTTTCGGGGTTTTCAAATATACGACAATTGATTTCGTTTTCGAATTATTTACATGTGGTTACGGTCGTATTCGAGCAGACAAAAAATGGACCTGTTTAAATACGGGTTTTCATCTGACAAAGACCCGTCTGAAACTGACTTGTCCAAGAAAAGAAAGAGTAAGGCAAAATCTAAAGAACAATATGAAAAGGAATTAGCCCTGCTTAGGTATATTTTGTCATTCAGCAGTTTGGTCTAGTTGACATTAGGTCAGGTCTAGTAAATTTTAAGACATACAAGTCCACTGGTCTAGTAATAAATCAAGTTAACGTCGAACCCTGTATATATATATATATATATATATATATATATATATATATATATATATATATATATATATATATATATATATATATATATATATATATACTCTTCAAAAGAAGAAACGCAAAACCACACTGTCGTAACATTTGGAGAATTGATTTAATTATTGAATGGTGAGTCCGATAATTACCAAATGTTGCAGGATTGTTCACAATTCACTCTAGTCCATTGTGAGTAAGTGATAGGACACACCACCAAGGTCAAGGTCATCTGGAGTCAATACCGGGTGTGGCCTCCGCGTGTGTTGACAACTGCCTGGCACCGCCTGCACATTGAAGCAACCAGAGTACGGATGACGTCCCGGGGGATGGTGGCCCACTCGGCCTGCAAGGCTGCTGCCAGCTCGGGCAGGGTCTGGGGCTGTGGTTGTCGCTGTCGGAGGCGTCGGTCCAACTCGTCCCATAGATGCTCAATTGGGTTCAAATCCGGTGATATCGATGGCCAAGGAAGGACATTAATGTTGTTGTTCTGTAGGAAAGCCGTTGTGAGACGTGCTGTGTGAGGCCTGGCGTTGTCATGTTGGAACACTGCGTTGGCGTTGGCCATAACTGGAACGATGTGTGGCCGGAGGATCTGGTCAATGTAGCCCTGTGCATTCAGGTTGCCCTGCACGTGGACCAGGTCAGTTCTGCCAGTGTGTGAGATGGCTGCCCACACCATGACACTACCCCCGCCGAATCTGTCCACTTCCTGCACGCAGTTTGCCGCATAACGTTCACCACGACGCCTATACACGCGACATCTTCCATCATGACGTCGGAGCAGAAATCGGGACTCGTCACTGAACCACACCTGTCTCCATCGCAGTTGAGGCCATTGTCGATGAATCTGGCACCACTGCAGTCGGAGTCGATGGTGTTGTGGTGTTAAGATGACACCTCGAACTGGACTTCTGGCACGAATTCCTACCTCACGTAGGCGGTTCCGTACGGTCTGGTCGGATATCCTGCGCAAACCTGGTATTGCTGCGGCTGTGGAGGTGGCAGTAGTCAATCGTTCCCGAAGGTGGCGTACCCGGATGTAGCGGTCCTGCCCGGGGGTAGTGACCCGTGGTCGACCGGATCTAGGGAGGTCACGTGTTGATCCATGTTGCTGGTAACGGTCCCACAGTCTGGAGATGGTGCTTGGGGACACATGGAATGCCCTGGCAACGGCCGTTCTGGATTCGCCTGCGTCTAGTCGGCCGATGGCATTGTTTCTCTGCGGTTCACTGAGACGTGGCATGTCCTGGATTGTCAACTGTCGGCCAGATACAGAGGCCAGGCAAGCGAACACCCTGCACTTTTATACTGTCGGTGTTCATGTTGCACGTGCAGACAACGCACGTGCAGTGGTGACATGGTTTGCACGTGGCTGCGTTTTTGCGAATATTCACATTTTGGAACTTTATTGTACAGAAGCTGCGTTTTATCGAATGTAACCGTGGGAATGTGTTTGGGACATGCAATGGCCTTATATTCACAAAGCATGAACCGGTAGGAAACATAAAATCGGAGTTATAACCCATTTGTACCCTTTTGCGTTTCTATATATTACCCATATGGGCTGTGAGATGCGGGTGAATATATGTTCTATCTTTCCCTAGGGAAAGAAGACATAGTTCCCTGCTGACGCCATGCCGTTAGTTTGGTGACGTCATCGGTTTCCTGACTGTCGTCTCTCGTTGATGAGATTTCACAAAGGATTTAGTTCCACCAGTGTTCAGTTTTTGTTGAAATGGTTTAAGCAATTTGTTCTTGTTAACAATTAAACATGCTCTAAACTAATTTCATTCACTTCCCACTAGAAACATCAGTTCATTAGGAATGTGACCTCTCTTGCTTACATTTGATTTGTGTACCTTTTGAAGTCATTGCTTTGCATTCATGACGTCATCAGTTTCCTCAGACTTTCTCGTCTTGTATATTATATAGTTTGTGTCATGTAAGAAGTTTAAAGTTTATGTTTTTAAACTCTTTACACTATGGGTAATAAATACAATAACCCACTCGATACTCGGAATTAGGATTATCTGTCCTCGTGATATTAATGTTGTGACAGATAATCCGTAATACCTCGTAACTCGTACGTTATTGTCTCTCTCTCTCTCTCTCTCTCTATATATATATATATATGAATCCATTTATAACACGGATCACGACAACATGCAAAGTATGAATTGTCAGCCGTAAAAAAACGCACGTGAAAATTCCGAAATGCACTCGTTTGTTGAACGGCGAGGTTTAGGAAAGCGGACTGAGTATGAACACAATCACGACGGAGTGTAACGAGTACCCGCCGACCAGTGTCGGCAGAGAAGTATGAACCTAGCTAATTGTGTATGTGCGCGCGCGTTTTTTTAGCTCAGTCCTAATCGTTGATCCGATTATAGCAAACGGCAGGAAATGAAACCGGTTTTAATAAAATACTAACAGTTTTATTATATTGATGTCTTTGTAAATGTTCATAACGTCTAACACCTGAATGTAAAGTTTATTAAAATGAAAGGAACCCGTGATGTTGACGTCAGTATTAAATGTTGTTCTAGGTAGAAGGAAACCAAATAGCATTTCACAGGATCAAGGTTTGACATGCACTTTAAAACATTTCGATTCCATCCAGAACTTATAATTTTATTATTACAGTTTCTACGTGATATTGACTTTTATTCAACATTTTAATATTATCTATCTGTGAAGGAAGGAAACATTTTATTTAACGACGCACTCAGCACATTTTATTTACGGTTATATGGCGTCGGACATAGGTTAAGGACCACACAGATATTGAGAGAGGAAACCCGCTGTCACCACTAATCTTTTCGATTAGCAGCAAGGGATCTTTTATATGCACCACCCCACAGACAGGGTAGTACATACCACGGCCTTTGATATATCAGTCGTGGAGCACTGGCTTGAACGAGAAATAGCCCAATGGCTCCACCGACGGGGATCGATCCTTGACCGACCGCGCATCAAGCGAATGTTTTACCATCCCACAGACAGGACAGCACATACCACAGCCTTTGATATGCCAGTCATGGTGCACTGGCTGGGTAGTAATTACAAAGGCGAAACCATGTTACAATGGCAAGAAAAACTGGAATTGGTTGCACACCATATCATTTTATGGTCCATAAAACGTTTGATTCTGCGTGTTTCTTTCTTTGTTTTGATGGGTTTTTTCGTTCATTTATATTTATTTTCATGCTTATATACAATTACAGTTCTAGCACGCTGTCCTGGGCACACACACCTCAGCTATCTGATCTGCCTGTCCAGAATAGTGAGTTAGTGGTTAGTTGGTTAGTGAGAGAGAAGTCAGTCTAGTGGTCTAATACCTACCCATTGATTCGTTAAACTCATCTGTCTGGGTGGGTATCAGGATACGAACTCAGTACCTATCAGCCTTATGTCCGATGGCTTAATCACTACACCACCAAGGCCGGTTTTGATGCTCTAGTGCAATACTATTTAATTAGTGTACCGGTACCACGGACGATTGGTATTTAGTGGCATCAGATTCAAACCAAGAAACACGCAGACAACTGAAGACACGGCCATGTTTCTTGAGCGTTAGTCCTTTGGTTAGAATATTTGCCACTTACACTCTAGCGAGCGACAATATTTTATATCCTAACCAGACTCGTCCATAACGACAGTCTTCTTTTTAAAATTGTTATCAACAGTTGAAACCACCAAGTAAAGCTCTGAAACTGATACCAATAACATCTTTGCTAAATATATCTTAAACCTACGCCGAGTTCAGCCAGACCAAGCTCAAAATTTTATGAGCACACTGATTTATTAATCACTGCATATTTGGTAATTCTGACGTATAGTCTTAAAGAAAACTCTCTTCATTTTTCAAATTAGCAGCAAGAGATATTTTAAGCACTTACAGAACAGACAGACAGAACAGCACATACAATGGCCTTTGATATGCCAGTCGTGTGGCACTGAGTGGAACGGAAAGAACCCTATCACAGAATGGATCCACCAAGGGGATTCGATCCTTTGACACAAGCACCTCAGGTGAGCGCTCTACCGATTGAACTATATATCTTTCCCTACCTTTAAAACAGCCCTACCCATGTGTACTGGTGTACGTTTTTGCAATGTGTACTATTTTATGCATTTGTAACTATGTAGGGGCGGAATGTAGCTCAGTAATAAAGCGCTCGACTGAAGCGCGGTCAGTCTGGGATCGATCTCCGTCGGTAGACCCATGAGGTTATTTCTCATTCAACCAGTGCACCGTGACTGGTATATCAAAGGATGTGGTATGTGCTATCGTGTCTGTGGGATGGTGCATATAAAAGATCCCTTACTACTAATGGAAAACTGTAGCAGGTTTCCTCTCTTAGGCTATACGTCAAAATTACCAAATGTTTGAATACCCAATACCCGATGATTAGTAAATCAATGTGCTCTAGTGGTGTCGGTTAAAGCTGTATACTAACCTGCCGCGAGAGATGCGAGCGATTATTTTAGAAATCATTGATTTGAATCGCCGTATCCTAACCGCACGCGTATGGCGCGACGGATAAATGTGTCGCGTCGCACGCGTTCAGTTAGGATACGGCAATTGAAATCAATGCTTTCTAAAATAATCGCTCGCTGCCGGTTAGGATACAGCTTTTGGATACAGCTTTAAGATACAGCTTTAAGTTAGAGCTTAAACAAAAGAAACTTCAACTTTGTAACTACGTACGCTGATAACAGAGCGTGGAACTTCTTTTCTTTTTTTCTGTCCCAACTACCTCGTAATGAGCTCATTTATAAACATGACATTGTCCCGTGTCAGGAACTGTCTTCAAAGACTCCAAGACCCCAAGACTCGAGGCATACTGCCAGATTATCGATTTATATGTGCGACGAAATATTCCAGGTAACACGTGGCCAGCCTAGCAAAATGAAAACTTAAATGTTCACGTGACTTCCGGTGATGTCGTACATAAAACGCGTTGCTATAAGAAACACACCGCAATGTGTTGTCGTCTGTAGACTGTGGACGTTTTTAATATTCCGCTGACTGTGAAATGTCGTTGCAGCAAAACCAGATGCATGGACAAGAAGTGATTCAAATTTGAAATCATCTTTAAGATTTTATACTTCATGCTAAATGATAAATAATTGTGAATACCTGAAGAATCTTTTGTGATCAGATTCCCACATATTTGTTTTTAAAAATACGACATTACATATATATTTGTTTAATTTAAAAAAGTATACTTATGACAATATAATATATATTATAGTATATAATATTTAACTGAAATTAGATAGTTGGAAATTGTTTTTCTTTTGATCTAAGGTTTTATATTTTCCAGTTAATAAACAAACAGTAATTTTGTTTTTCACTTTCCTAAGACAGTTAACATACGAAAACAAAAAAGTGTATACTAATTTTCACACACGCACTCTCACCAACGTTGTTGATATCACTAGAGTGTAAGTGGTAACTATTCTAACCAAAGGACTAACGCTCAAGAAACATGACCGTGTCTTCAGTTGTCTGCGTGTTTCTTGGTTTGAATCTGATCGGCATTACAGGTGAGTAACTTTTGGGCACTAAAGAGACGGTGTAAAACTTGCATTAAAGGGACATTCCTGAGTTAGCTGCAATTTTTAAGATGTTATCGACTAACAGAGACTTTTTGACGACTGTAATTACATATCAAATATATTTTTCTGCATAAACTATTAGTGGCTGTATATCAAACGTGTTTCTGATCGTTGTAATATTTTTACTAGGTTAAATTCCACTTTATTTCCTAAAACAGATTTTTACGTACGTACGAAATTATTTGAAGACAAAATCCAGTTTGGGCTTATTACAAATATTAACACGACCAGAAACACCCTTAATATACAGAAACTGATATTCTAAACAAGAAAATATATTTAATATGTAAGTTTAATCGTAGAAACATCTTACAATGCAGCAAACTCAGGAATGTCCCTTTAATATTGGCCGAAATTATGTATCAATTGTTTTTGTTACCTGGCGGAACGTAGGGTCGATTCGATTATTTCTCGGTTCGGGCAGTGCACCATGACTGGTGTATTAAAGATTGTGATACATGATATCCTGCCTTTGGCATGGTGCATATAAAAGATCCTTTGCTACTAATGGAAAAATGTAAAAAATAAATGCAGAACACGGTCGATTAGGTATTTGTTTTAAAGGGACATTCCCGAGTTTGCTTCACTTTTTAATGTGTTATCGACTAACAGAGACTTTTTAACGATTGTAATTACGTATCAAAGATATTTGTCTGATTACAATATCAGTGGCTGTATATTAAACGTGTTTCTGATCGATCTAATATTTGTACTAGGTTAAATTTCATTTTAGTTCCTAAAATATTTTATTTTCGTACGTACGAAATTATTTGAAGACAAAATCCAGTTTGGGCTTCTTACAAATATTAAGACGACCAGAAACACATTGGATATACAGACACTGATAATCTAAACAAGAAAATATATTTAATATGTAAGTTTAATCGTAGAACTATTTTATTAGTCGGAAACATCTTACAATGCAGCAAACTCAGGAATGTCCCTTTAAGAATTATTTGAACATCGAAACAAGATTATCTATATTCGATACAAAGGCAGTGTTTTAAAGGGACATTACTGAGTTTGCTGCAATTTTAAAGATGTTATCGACTAACAGAGACTTTTTAACGATTGTAATTACATATCAAACATATTTTTGTACATAACATATTAGTGACTGGCTATTAAACGTGTTTTTGATCGTTCTAATATTTATGCTAGGTTAAATTTCATTTTATTTCCTAAAATATTATTTTTTCATTTGTTATTAGAAGACAAAATCCAATTCGGGTTTCTTTCAAATATTAAGACGACCAGAAACAAATTGAATATACGGACACTGATATTCTAAACAAAAAATATATTTAATATGTAACTTTAATCGTAGAAATATTTTACTAGTCGGAAACATCTTACAATGTAGCAAACTCGGGAATGTCCCTTTAAATTATGGTTGTGAAATATGTTTTTTTTTAATATAGCTAA
The DNA here is from genome assembly GCF_016097555.1 of Gigantopelta aegis. NCBI lineage: Eukaryota > Metazoa > Mollusca > Gastropoda > Neomphalida > Peltospiridae > Gigantopelta > Gigantopelta aegis. The sequence continues at coordinate 17,145,943 of NC_054707.1, forward strand.
AGATATAGAAACATTGCATGTACAGTTCTGTAAAACAATATTAAGGATACGTAAAGGCACGTGTAACGATTTTATATATAGTGAAATAGGGCGCTATCCATGGCAAACAATGAGGAAATTAAAGACGCTGACACTAAGTTTAGTTAAGTTACAAACCTGTAACTCATTTTGATAAAGTTACAATAGAGTGAAAGAAGAGTCTGTGACGTTAAAATAGGAAATATCCTTAAAAATAGGCTACAACTCGAATCAATATACTTCTCAGGCACACATGCGTTTTTAAAAACATGAAAAATAAAATGTTTGGTACTACAAACACCAGGATGACAGAAACACTTCGGTTCTACAAAAATGGATAATCTAAAGAATAAAATATAAGTAATGTTTGATTGCAATGATCATAAATGGCTCTAATAGTGAAACATATGCTGTAGTGTTTAAAAACTAGGGTCTGTCCCTTTAAGAATTGTTTAACAAATGGTATTTTACTGGTTCTTTATATAGAAATGCAGCATTATGAAGATAGTTGGTTAACGAATATCAGACAGGAGCTCAGCAGGGTTGGCTTAAATTCTATATGGAATTTAAAAAAGTTAGATAATGTTTGGGTTCTTTAGCATAATACAAGAAAGATTACGGGATGTATTCATGCACCCCGTCAGTGGGCCCATTGGGCTATTTCTCGTTCCAGCCAGTGCACCACGACTGGTATATTAAAGGCTCTCTTTGCTGCATTAGAAAAGATGTAGCGGGTTTCCTCTGATGACTACGAGTCAGAATTACCAGATGTTTGACATCCAACAGCCGATGAATGATTAATCAATGTGCTCTAGTGGTGTCGTTAAACAAAACAAACTTTCTTTTTCATATTCATGCAGGAATCCTATAGCAGAATAAAAACATCAAAAGGAATTCTTTATGAATATTTATTAAACGAACTTAAGTTACAAAGCTATTTGAAAAAACCCTATAGCAATGTTTTAATTAAAAGAGCTAGCAAAGATTAGAATATGTGCTCATAAGTTAAATACATAATTTGGTAGATGTAAAGATGTTGAAAAAAACACAAAGACTGTGACATTTGTAATTCCAATCAAACAGAAGATGAATTCCATTTTATACTGCAATGCCACCGAAATAATGATCTAAGAATTTGTTTTATTAAAGCGTATTATTACAGACGACCTAGTGTTTTTAAGCTAATCCAACTACTAACTACTGAAACTATTAAAAAGAGGTAAATAACCTTGGGACATATTTAATTCGGGCAAATCAATTAAGAAATAACTTGATTTAATCTAGTTTTATATTGTATAGTTATATTTGTATTGTGTTTTTGTCATTTACAATTTTATGTGAAAATCACGCCCAATCATTATATTGTACATATATGTATTTATTATCTACGGTAATGACTTTGCCCTAGAAACGAACGGGTTCTTATTCCGAGAAGATTGCCGTCAATTTTTTAATAGCGTAAACCTAGGCGATACGAACTTTAAATATTATATATAAACATGTATTTATTATCTATGCTAATGAGGTGTATTTTTTAAGACAAAAAATACACATGTAAACTTGTTTCTCACGGCTTTAAAATAGGGTCTGCGACTTTAAATACGAATTATTATTTATAATGTACTT